>NW_022679089.1:0-72817 GCF_011004875.1 Balearica regulorum gibbericeps | reverse complement strand
CACCGCTTGGAACTTGTATTGCCTCACAATCGAAGCGGGGTCAGCTGCCATGTGCCACGCTCCACTGTACTTGCACCGCCTCACAATGGAGGCCCGTGACGCCACCCTGCGCCACGCCCTTTGCACTTTCACTGCCTCACAATGGAGACCAAGTCTGCCACGCTGTGCCGTACCCCATTGGAGGTGGACAGCCTCCCAATGGACGCCGGGGCGGCCACGCTGTGCCGCACCCCTTCGAACTTGTATTGCCTCACAATCAAAGCGGGGTCAGCTGCAATGTGCCACGCTCCACTGTACTTGCACCGCCTCACAATGGATGCTGGGCCAGCTATGCTGCGCCACATTGCTCTGTACTTGCAACGCCTCACAATGGAGGCCGGGGATGCCGCGGTGCGCGGCTCCCCGCTCTACTTGGACCGCCTCGCAATGGGAGCCGACACTGCCACTCTGTATGGTGACCCTTGGAACTTGTATTGCCTCACAATCAAAGCAGGGTCAGCTGCCATGTGCCACGCTCCACTGTACTTGCACCGCCTCACAATGGAGGCCGGTGACGCCACCCTGCGCCACGCCCTTTGCACTTGCACTGCCTCACAATGGAGACCAAGTCTGCCACGCTGTCCCGTACCCCATTGGAGGTGCACCGCTTCACAATGGAGGCCGGGGATGCTGCGGTGCGCCGCTCCCCGCTCTACTTGCACTGCCTCGCAATGGGAGCCGACACTGCCACTCTGTGTGGCACCCCTTGGAACTTGTATTGCCTCACAATCGAAGCGGGGTCAGCTGCCATGTGCCACGCTCCACTGTACTTGCACCGCCTCACAATGCAGGCCCGGCCAGCTGCCCTGTGCCTCATTCCTCTGTACTTGCACCGCCTCACAATGGAGGCCCGGCCAGCCGTGCTGCACTGTTCTCCGCTGTATTGGCACCGCCTCACAATGGAGGCCGGCGACGCCACCCTGTGCCACGCCCTTTGCACTTGCACTGCCTCACAATGGAGACCAAGTCTGCCACGCTGTCCCGTACCCCATTGGAGGTGCACCGCTTCACAATGGAAGCCAACCCTGCCACGAAGACCGCACTGCTTGGAAATTGTATTGCCTCACAATCGAAGCGGGGTCAGCTGCCATGTGCCACTCTCCACTGTACTTGCACCACTTCACAATGGAGGCCCGTGACGCCACCCTGCGCCACGCCCTTTGCACTTGCACTGCCTCACAATGGAGACCAAGTCTGCCACGCTGTGCCGTACCCCATTGGAGGTGGACAGCCTCCCAATGGACGCCGGGGCGGCCACGCTGTGCCGCACCCCTTGGAACTTGTATTGCCTCACAATCGAAGCGGGGTCAGCTGCAATGTGCCACGCTCCACTGTACTTGCACCGCCTCACAATGGATGCTGGGCCAGCTATGCTGCGCCACATTGCTCTGTACTTGCAACGCCTCACAATGGAGGCCGGGGATGCTGCGGTGCGCGGCTCCCCGCTCTACTTGCACCGCCTCGCAATGGGAGCCGACACTGCCACTCTGTATGGCGACCCTTGGAACTTGTATTGCCTCACAATCAAAGCAGGGTCAGCTGCAATGTGCCACGCTCCACTGTACTTGCACCGCCTCACAATGGAGGCCGGCGACGCCACCCTGCGCCACGCCCTTTGCACTTGCACTGCCTCACAATGGAGACCAAGTCTGCCACGCTGTGCCGTACCCCATTGGAGGTGGACAGCCTCCCAATGGACGCCGTGGCGGCCACGCTGTGCCGCACCCCTTGGAACTTGTATTGCCTCACAATCGAAGCGGGGTCAGCTGCAATGTGCCACCCTGCGCCACGCCCTTTGCACTTGCACTGCCTCACAATGGAGACCAAGTCTGCCACGCTGTCCCGTACCCCATTGGAGGTGCACCGCTTCACAATGGAAGCCGAGGCTGCCACGCTGTGCCGCACCCCTTGGAACTTGTATTGCCTCACAATCGAAGCGGGGTCATCTTCCACGTTCCACGCTCCACTATACTTGCACCGCCTCACAATGGAGGCCGGGCCAGCTGTGCTGCGTCACATTCCTCTTTACTTGCAACGCCTCACAATGGAGACTGGGCCTGCCACGTAGTACTGTACAAATTTGTAGTTGAACTGCCTCACAATGGAGGCCGGCGATACTGCGGTGCGCCGCTCCCCGCTCTACTTGCACCGCCTCGCAATGGGAGCCGACACTACCACTCTGTATGGCGACCCTTGGAACTTGGATTGCCTCACAATCGAAGCGGGGTCAGGTGCCATGTGCCACGCTCCACTGTACTTGCACCGCCTCACAATGGAGGCCCGGCCAGCTGTCCTTTGCCTCATTCCTCTGCACTTGCACCGCCTCACAATGGAGGCCGGTGACGCCACCCTGCGCCACGCCCTTTGCACTTGCACTGCCTCACAATGGAGACCAAGTCTGCCACGCTGTCCCGTACCCCATTGGAGGTGCACCGCTTCACAATGGAGGCCGGGGATGCTGCAGTGCGCCGCTCCCCGCTCTACTTGCACTGCCTCGCAATGGGAGCCGACACTGCCACTCTGTGTGGCACCCCTTGGAACTTGTATTGCCTCACAATCGAAGCGGGGTCAGCTGCCATGTGCCACGCTCCACTGTACTTGCACCGCCTCACAATGCAGGCCCGGCCAGCTGTCCTGTGCCTCATTCCTCTGTACTTGCACCGCCTCACAATGGAGGCCCGGCCAGCCGTGCTGCACTGTTCTCCGCTGTATTGGCACCGCCTCACAATGGAGGCCGGCGACGCCACCCTGTGCCACGCCCTTTGCACTTGCACTGCCTCACAATGAATACCAAGTATGGTACCCTGTGCCGTAACCCATTGGAGGTGCACCGCTTCACATTGGAAGCCGGGCCTACCACGAATACTGCACCGCATGGAAATTGTATTGCCTCACAATCGAAGCGGGGTCAGCTGCCATGTGCCACTCTCCACTGTACTTGCACCGCTTCACAATGGAGGCCGGCGACGCCACCCTGCGCCACGCCCTTTGCACTTGCACTGCCTCACAATGGAGACCAAGTCTGCCACGCTGTGCCGTACCCCATTGGAGGTGCACCGCTTCACAATGGAAGCCAACCCTGCCACAAATACCGCACCGCTTGGAACTTGTATTGCCTCACAATCGAAGCGGGGTCAGCTGCCATGTGCCACGCTCCACTGTACGTGCACCGCCTCACAATGGAGGCCCGTGACGCCACCCTGCGCCACGCCCTTTGCACTTGCACTGCCTCACAATGGAGACCAAGTCTGCCACGCTGTGCCGTACCCCATTGGAGGTGGACAGCCTCCCAATGGACGCCGGGGCGGCCACGCTGTGCCGCACCCCTTGGAACTTGTATTGCCTCACAATCGAAGCGGGGTCAGCTGCAATGTGCAACGCTCCACTGTACTTGCACCGCCTCACAATGGATGCTGGGCCAGCTATGCTGCGCCACATTGCTCTGTACTTGCAACGCCTCACAATGGAGGCCGGGGATGCCGCGGTGCGCGGCTCCCCGCTCTACTTGCACCGCCTCGCAATGGGAGCCGACACTGCCACTCTGTATGGCGACCCTTGGAACTTGTATTGCCTCACAATCAAAGCAGGGTCAGCTGCCATGTGCCACGCTCCACTGTACTTGCACCGCCTCACAATGGAGGCCGGTGACGCCACCCTGCGCCACGCCCTTTGCACTTGCACTGCCTCACAATGGAGACCAAGTCTGCCACGCTGTCCCGTACCCCATTGGAGGTGCACCGCTTCACAATGGAGGCCGGGGATGCTGCGGTGCGCCGATCCCCGCTCTACTTGCACTGCCTCGCAATGGGAGCCGACACTGCCACTCTGTGTGGCACCCCTTGGAACTTGTATTGCCTCACAATCGAAGCGGGGTCAGCTGCCATGTGCCACGCTCCACTGTACTTGCACCGCCTCACAATGCAGGCCCGGCCAGCTGTCCTGTGCCTCATTCCTCTGTACTTGCACCGCCTCACAATGGAGGCACGGCCAGCCGTGCTGCACTGTTCTCCGCTGTATTGGCACCGCCTCACAATGGAGGCCGGCGACGCCACCCTGTGCCACGCCCTTTGCACTTGCACTGCCTCACAATGAATACAAAGTATGGTACCCTGTGCCGTAACCCATTGGAGGTGCACCGCTTCACACTGGAAGCCGGGCCTACCACGAATACTGCACCGCATGGAAATTGTATTGCCTCACAATCGAAGCGGGGGTCAGCTGCCATGTGCCACTCTCCACTGTACTTGCACCGCTTCACAATGGAGGCCGGCGACGCCACCCTGCGCCACGCCCTTTGCACTTGCACTGCCTCACAATGGAGACCAAGTCTGCCACGCTGTGCCGTACCCCATTGGAGGTGGACAGCCTCCCAATGGACGCCGGGGCGGCCACGCTGTGCCGCACCCCTTCGAACTTGTATTGCCTCACAATCGAAGCGGGGTCAGCTGCAATGTGCCACGCTCCACTGTACTTGCACCGCCTCACAATGGATGCTGGGCCAGCTATGCTGCGCCACATTAGCTCTGTACTTGCAACGCCTCACAATGGAGGCCGGGGATGCTGCGGTGCGCGGCTCCCCGCTCTACTTGCACCGCCTCGCAATGGGAGCCGACACTGCCACTCTGTATGGCGACCCTTGGAACTTGTATTGCCTCACAATCAAAGCAGGGTCAGCTGCAATGTGCCACGCTCCACTGTACTTGCACCGCCTCACAATGGAGGCCGGCGACGCCACCCTGCGCCACGCCCTTTGCACTTGCACTGCCTCACAATGGAGACCAAGTCTGCCACGCTGTGCCGTACCCCATTGGAGGTGGACAGCCTCCCAATGGACGCCGTGGCGGCCACGCTGTGCCGCACCCCTTGGAACTTGTATTGCCTCACAATCGAAGCGGGGTCAGCTGCAATGTGCCACCCTGCGCCACGCCCTTTGCACTTGCACTGCCTCACAATGGAGACCAAGTCTGCCACGCTGTCCCGTACCCCATTGGAGGTGCACCGCTTCACAATGGAAGCCGAGGCTGCCACGCTGTGCCGCACCCCTTGGAACTTGTATTGCCTCACAATCGAAGCGGGGTCATCTTCCACGTTCCACGCTCCACTATACTTGCACCGCCTCACAATGGAGGCCGGGCCAGCTGTGCTGCGTCACATTCCTCTTTACTTGCAACGCCTCACAATGGAGACTGGGCCTGCCACGTAGTACTGTACAAATTTGTAGTTGAACTGCCTCACAATGGAGGCCGGCGATACTGCGGTGCGCCGCTCCCCGCTCTACTTGCACCGCCTCGCAATGGGAGCCGACACTACCACTCCGTGTGGCGACCCTTGCAACTTGTATTGCCTCACAATCGAAGCGGGGTCAGGTGCCATGTGCCACGCTCCACTGTACTTGCACCGCCTCACAATGGAGGCCCGGCCAGCTGTCCTTTGCCTCATTCCTCTGCACTTGCACCGCCTCACAATGGAGGCCGGTGACGCCACCCTGCGCCACGCCCTTTGCACTTTCAGTGCCTCACAATGGAGACCAAGTCTGCCACGCTGTGCCGTACCCCATTGGAGGTGGACAGCCTCCCAATGGACGCCGTGGCGGCCACGCTGTGCCGCACCCCTTGGAACTTGTATTGCCTTACAATCGAAGCGGGGTCAGCTGCAATGTGCCACCCTGCGCCACGCCCTTTGCACTTTCACTGCCTCACAATGGAGACCAAGTCTGCCACGCTCTGCCGTACCCCATTGGAGGTGGACAGCCTCCCAATGGACGCCGGGGCGGCCACGCTGTGCCGCACCCCTTGGAACTTGTATTGCCTTACAATCGAAGCGGGGTCAGCTGCCATGTGCCACGCTCCACTGTACTTGCACCGCTTCACAATGGAGGCCGGTGACGCCACCCTGCGCCACGCCCTTTGCACTTGCACTGCCTCACAATGGAGACCAAGTCTGCCATGCTGTCCCGTACCCCATTGGAGGTGCACCGCTTCACAATGGAAGCCAACCCTGCCACAAATACCGTACCGCTTGGAACTTGTATTGCCTCACAATCGAAGCGGGGTCAGCTGCAATGTGCCACGCTCCACTGTACGTGCACCGCCTCACAATGGAGGCCCGGCCAGCTGTCCTGTGCCTCATTCCTCTGTGCTTGCACCGCCTCACAATGGAGGCACGGCCAGCCGTGCTGCACTGTTCTCCGCTGTATTGGCACCGCCTCACAATGGAGGCCGGCGACGCCACCCTGTGCCACGGCCTTTGCACTTTCACTGCCTCACAATGGATACCAAGTCTGGTACCCTGTGCCATAACCATCTGGAGGTGCACCGCTTCACAATGGAAGCTGGGCCTACCACGAATACCGCACTGCTTGGAAATTGTATTGCCTCACAATCGAAGCGGGGTCAGCTGCCATGTGCCACTCTCCACTGTACTTGCACCGCTTCACAATGGAGGCCGGCGACGCCACCCTGCGCCACGCCCTTTGCACTTGCACTGCCTCACAATGGAGACCAAGTCTGCCACGCTGTGCCGTACCCCATTGGAGGTGGACAGCCTCCCAATGGACGCCGGGGCGGCCACGCTGTGCCGCACCCCTTGGAACTTGTATCGCCTCACAATCGAAGTGGGGTCAGCTGCAATGTGCCACGCTCCACTGTACTTGCACCGCCTCACAATGGATGCTGGGCCAGCTATGCTGCGCCACATTGCTCTGTACTTGCAAAGCCTCACAATGGAGACTGGGCCTCCACGTAGTGCTGTACAAATTTGTAGTTGAACCGCCTCACAATGGAGGCCGGGGATGCTGCGGTGCGCCGCTCCCCGCTCTACTTGCACCGCCTCGCAATGGGAGCCGACACTGCCACTCTGTGTGGCAACCCTTGGAACTTGTATTGCCTCACAATCGAAGCGGGATCAGCTGCAATGTGCCACCCTGCGCCACGCCCTTTGCACTTGCACTGCCTCACAATGGAGACCAAGTCTGCCACGCTGTCCCGTACCCCATTGGAGGTGCACCGCTTCACATTGGAGGCCGGGGATGCTGCGGTGCGCTGCTCCCCGCTCTACTTGCACTGCCTCGCAATGGAAGCCGACACTGCCACTCTGTGTGGCAACCCTTGGAACTTGTATTGCCTCACAATCGAAGCGGGGTCAGCTGCCATGTGCCACGCTCCACTGTACTTGCACCGCCTCACAATGGAGGCCCGGCCAGCCGTGCTGCACTGTTCTCCGCTGTATTTGAACCGCCTCACAATGGAGGCAGGCGACGCCACCCTGCGCCACGCCCTTTGATCTTGCACTGCCTCACAATGGAGACCAAGTCTGGTACCCTGTGCCGTAACCCATTGGAGGTGCACCGCTTCACAATGGAAGCCGGGCCTACCACGAATACCGCAACGCTTGGAAATTGTATTGCCTCACAATCGAAGCGGGGTCAGCTGCCATGTGCCACGCTGCACTGTGCGTGCACTGCCTCACAATGGAGGCCCGGCCAGCCGTGCTGCACTGTTCTCCGCTGTACTTGCACCGCTTCACAATGGAGGCCGGCGACGCCACCCTGCGCCACGCCCTTTGCACTTGCACTGCCTCACAATGGAGACCAAGTCTGCCACGCTGTCCCGTACCCCATTGGAGGTGCACCGCTTCACAATGGAAGCCAACACTGCCACAAATACCGCACTTCTTGGAACTTGTATTTCCTCACAATCGAAGCGGGGTCATCTGCCATGTGCCACGCTCCACTGTACGTGCACCGCCTCACAATGGAGGCCGGCGACGCCACCCTGCGCCACGCCCTTTGCACTTGCACTGCCTCACAATGGAGACCAAGTCTGCCACGCTATCCCGTACCCCATTGGAGGTGCACCGCTTCACAATGGAAGCCAACCCTGCCACCAATACCGCACCGCTTGGAACTTGTATTGCCTCACAATCGAAGCGGGGTCAGCTGCCATGTGCCACGCTCCACTGTACTTGCACCGCCTCACAATGGAGGCCCGTGACGCCACCCTGCGCCACGCCCTTTGCACTTTCACTGCCTCACAATGGAGACCAAGTCTGCCACGCTGTGCCGTACCCCATTGGAGGTGGACAGCCTCCCAATGGACGCCGGGGCGGCCACGCTGTGCCGCACCCCTTCGAACTTGTATTGCCTCACAATCAAAGCGGGGTCAGCTGCAATGTGCCACGCTCCACTGTACTTGCACCGCCTCACAATGGATGCTGGGCCAGCTATGCTGCGCCACATTGCTCTGTACTTGCAACGCCTCACAATGGAGGCCGGGGATGCCGCGGTGCGCGGCTCCCCGCTCTACTTGGACCGCCTCGCAATGGGAGCCGACACTGCCACTCTGTATGGTGATCCTTGGAACTTGTATTGCCTCACAATCAAAGCAGGGTCAGCTGCCATGTGCCACGCTCCACTGTACTTGCACCGCCTCACAATGGAGGCCGGTGACGCCACCCTGCGCCACGCCCTTTGCACTTGCACTGCCTCACAATGGAGACCAAGTCTGCCACGCTGTCCCGTACCCCATTGGAGGTGCACCGCTTCACAATGGAGGCCGGGGATGCTGCGGTGCGCCGCTCCCCGCTCTACTTGCACTGCCTCGCAATGGGAGCTGACACTGCCACTCTGTGTGGCACCCCTTGGAACTTGTATTGCCTCACAATCGAAGCGGGGTCAGCTGCCATGTGCCACGCTCCACTGTACTTGCACCGCCTCACAATGCAGGCCCGGCCAGCTGCCCTGTGCCTCATTCCTCTGTACTTGCACCGCCTCACAATGGAGGCCCGGCCAGCCGTGCTGCACTGTTCTCCGCTGTATTGGCACCGCCTCACAATGGAGGCCGGCGACGCCACCCTGTGCCACGCCCTTTGCACTTGCACTGCCTCACAATGGAGACCAAGTCTGCCACGCTGTCCCGTACCCCATTGGAGGTGCACCGCTTCACAATGGAAGCCAACCCTGCCACGACTACCGCACTGCTTGGAAATTGTATTGCCTCACAATCGAAGCGGGGTCAGCTGCCATGTGCCACTCTCCACTGTACTTGCACCGCTTCACAATGGAGGCCCGGTGACGCCACCCTGCGCCACGCCCTTTGCACTTGCACTGCCTCACAATGGAGACCAAGTCTGCCACGCTGTGCCGTACCCCATTGGAGGTGGACAGCCTCCCAATGGACGCCGGGGCGGCCACGCTGTGCCGCACCCCTTGGAACTTGTATTGCCTCACAATCGAAGCGGGGTCAGCTGCAATGTGCCACGCTCCACTGTACTTGCACCGCCTCACAATGGATGCTGGGCCAGCTATGCTGCGCCACATTGCTCTGTACTTGCAACGCCTCACAATGGAGGCCGGGGATGCTGCGGTGCGCGGCTCCCCGCTCTACTTGCACCGCCTCGCAATGGGAGCCGACACTGCCACTCTGTATGGCGACCCTTGGAACTTGTATTGCCTCACAATCAAAGCAGGGTCAGCTGCAATGTGCCACGCTCCACTGTACTTGCACCGCCTCACAATGGAGGCCGGCGACGCCACCCTGCGCCACGCCCTTTGCACTTGCACTGCCTCACAATGGAGACCAAGTCTGCCACGCTGTGCCGTACCCCATTGGAGGTGGACAGCCTCCCAATGGACGCCGGGGCGGCCACGCTGTGCCGCACCCCTTGGAACTTGTATTGCCTCACAATCGAAGCGGGGTCAGCTGCAATGTGCCACCCTGCGCCACGCCCTTTGCACTTGCACTGCCTCACAATGGAGACCAAGTCTGCCACGCTGTCCCGTACCCCATTGGAGGTGCACCGCTTCACAATGGAAGCCGAGGCTGCCACGCTGTGCCGCACCCCTTGGAACTTGTATTGCCTCACAATCGAAGCGGGGTCATCTTCCACGTTCCACGCTCCACTATACTTGCACCGCCTCACAATGGAGGCCGGGCCAGCTGTGCTGCGTCACATTCCTCTTTACTTGCAAAGCCTCACAATGGAGACTGGGCCTGCCACGTAGTACTGTACAAATTTGTAGTTGAACTGCCTCACAATGGAGGCCGGCGATACTGCGGTGCGCCGCTCCCCGCTCTACTTGCACCGCCTCGCAATGGGAGCCGACACTACCACTCTGTATGGCGACCCTTGGAACTTGTATTGCCTCACAATCGAAGCGGGGTCAGGTGCCATGTGCCACGCTCCACTGTACTTGCACCGCCTCACAATGGAGGCCCGGCCAGCTGTCCTTTGCCTCATTCCTCTGCACTTGCACCGCCTCACAATGGAGGCCGGTGACGCCACCCTGCGCCACGCCCTTTGCACTTGCACTGCCTCACAATGGAGACCAAGTCTGCCACGCTGTCCCGTACCCCATTGGAGGTGCACCGCTTCACAATGGAGGCCGGGGATGCTGCAGTGCGCCGCTCCCCGCTCTACTTGCACTGCCTCGCAATGGGAGCCGACACTGCCACTCTGTGTGGCACCCCTTGGAAATTGTATTGCCTCACAATCGAAGCGGGGTCAGCTGCCATGTGCCACGCTCCACTGTACTTGCACCGCCTCACAATGCAGGCCCGGCCAGCTGTCCTGTGCCTCATTCCTCTGTACTTGCACCGCCTCACAATGGAGGCCCGGCCAGCCGTGCTGCACTGTTCTCCGCTGTATTGGCACCGCCTCACAATGGAGGCCGGCGACGCCACCCTGTGCCACGCCCTTTGCACTTGCACTGCCTCACAATGAATACCAAGTATGGTACCCTGTGCCGTAACCCATTGGAGGTGCACCGCTTCACATTGGAAGCCGGGCCTACCACGAATACTGCACCGCATGGAAATTGTATTGCCTCACAATCGAAGCGGGGTCAGCTGCCATGTGCCACTCTCCACTGTACTTGCACCGCTTCACAATGGAGGCCGGCGACGCCACCCTGCGCCACGCCCTTTGCACTTGCACTGCCTCACAATGGAGACCAAGTCTGCCACGCTGTGCCGTACCCCATTGGAGGTGGACAGCCTCCCAATGGACGCCGGGGCGGCCACGCTGTGCCGCACCCCTTGGAACTTGTATTGCCTCACAATCGAAGCGGGGTCAGCTGCAATGTGCCACGCTCCACTGTACTTGCACCGCCTCACAATGGATGCTGGGCCAGCTATGCTGCGCCACATTGCTCTGTACTTGCAACGCCTCACAATGGAGGCCGGGGATGCCGCGGTGCGCGGCTCCCCGCTCTACTTGCACCGCCTCGCAATGGGAGCCGACACTGCCACTCTGTATGGCGACCCTTGGAACTTGTATTGCCTCACAATCAAAGCAGGGTCAGCTGCCATGTGCCACGCTCCACTGTACTTGCACCGCCTCACAATGGAGGCCGGTGACGCCACCCTGCGCCACGCCCTTTGCACTTGCACTGCCTCACAATGGAGACCAAGTCTGCCACGCTGTCCCGTACCCCATTGGAGGTGCACCGCTTCACAATGGAGGCCGGGGATGCTGCGGTGCGCCGATCCCCGCTCTACTTGCACTGCCTCGCAATGGGAGCCGACACTGCCACTCTGTGTGGCACCCCTTGGAAATTGTATTGCCTCACAATCGAAGCGGGGTCAGCTGCCATGTGCCACGCTCCACTGTACTTGCACCGCCTCACAATGCAGGCCCGGCCAGCTGTCCTGTGCCTCATTCCTCTGTACTTGCACCGCCTCACAATGGAGGCCCGGCCAGCCGTGCTGCACTGTTCTCCGCTGTATTGGCACCGCCTCACAATGGAGGCCGGCGACGCCACCCTGTGCCACGCCCTTTGCACTTGCACTGCCTCACAATGAATACAAAGTATGGTACCCTGTGCCGTAACCCATTGGAGGTGCACCGCTTCACACTGGAAGCCGGGCCTACCACGAATACTGCACCGCATGGAAATTGTATTGCCTCACAATCGAAGCAGGGTCAGCTGCCATGTGCCACTCTCCACTGTACTTGCACCGCTTCACAATGGAGGCCGGCGACGCCACCCTGCGCCACGCCCTTTGCACTTGCACTGCCTCACAATGGAGACCAAGTCTGCCACGCTGTGCCGTACCCCATTGGAGGTGGACAGCCTCCCAATGGACGCCGGGGCGGCCACGCTGTGCCGCACCCCTTCGAACTTGTATTGCCTCACAATCGAAGCGGGGTCAGCTGCAATGTGCCACGCTCCACTGTACTTGCACCGCCTCACAATGGATGCTGGGCCAGCTATGCTGCGCCACATAGCTCTGTACTTGCAACGCCTCACAATGGAGGCCGGGGATGCTGCGGTGCGCGGCTCCCCGCTCTACTTGCACCGCCTCGCAATGGGAGCCGACACTGCCACTCTGTATGGCGACCCTTGGAACTTGTATTGCCTCACAATCAAAGCAGGGTCAGCTGCAATGTGCCACGCTCCACTGTACTTGCACCGCCTCACAATGGAGGCCGGCGACGCCACCCTGCGCCACGCCCTTTGCACTTGCACTGCCTCACAATGGAGACCAAGTCTGCCACGCTGTGCCGTACCCCATTGGAGGTGGACAGCCTCCCAATGGACGCCGTGGCGGCCACGCTGTGCCGCACCCCTTGGAACTTGTATTGCCTTACAATCGAAGCGGGGTCAGCTGCAATGTGCCACCCTGCGCCACGCCCTTTGCACTTGCACTGCCTCACAATGGAGACCAAGTCTGCCACGCTGTCCCGTACCCCATTGGAGGTGCACCGCTTCACAATGGAAGCCGAGGCTGCCACGCTGTGCCGCACCCCTTGGAACTTGTATTGCCTCACAACCGAAGCGGGGTCATCTTCCACGTTCCACGCTCCACTATACTTGCACCGCCTCACAATGGAGGCCGGGCCAGCTGTGCTGCGTCACATTCCTCTTTACTTGCAACGCCTCACAATGGAGACTGGGCCTGCCACGTAGTACTGTACAAATTTGTAGTTGAACTGCCTCACAATGGAGGCCGGCGATACTGCGGTGCGCCGCTCCCCGCTCTACTTGCACCGCCTCGCAATGGGAGCCGACACTACCACTCCGTGTGGCGACCCTTGCAACTTGTATTGCCTCACAATCGAAGCGGGGTCAGGTGCCATGTGCCACGCTCCACTGTACTTGCACCGCCTCACAATGGAGGCCCGGCCAGCTGTCCTTTGCCTCATTCCTCTGCACTTGCACCGCCTCACAATGGAGGCCGGTGACGCCATCCTGCGCCACGCCCTTTGCACTTTCACTGCCTCACAATGGAGACCAAGTCTGCCACGCTGTGCCGTACCCCATTGGAGGTGGACAGCCTCCCAATGGACGCCGGGGCGGCCACGCTGTGCCGCACCCCTTGGAACTTGTATTGCCTTACAATCGAAGCGGGGTCAGCTGCAATGTGCCACCCTGCGCCACGCCCTTTGCACTTTCACTGCCTCACAATGGAGACCAAGTCTGCCACGCTCTGCCGTACCCCATTGGAGGTGGACAGCCTCCCAATGGACGCCGGGGCGGCCACGCTGTGCCGCACCCCTTGGAACTTGTATTGCCTTACAATCGAAGCGGGGTCAGCTGCAATGTGCCACGCTCCACTGTACTTGCACCGCCTCACAATGGAGGCCGGCGACGCCACCCTGTGCCACGCCCTTTGCACTTGCACTGCCTCACAATGGATACCAAGTCTGGTACCCTGTGCCGTAACCCATTGGAGGTGCACCGCTTCCCAATGGAAACTGGGCCTACCACGAATACTGCACCGCTTGGAAATTGTATTGCCTCACAATCGAAGCGGGGTCAGCTGCCATGTGCCACTCTCCACTGTACTTGCACCGCTTCACAATGGAGGCCGGCGACGCCACCCTGCGCCACGCCCTTTGCACTTGCACTGCCTCACAATGGAGACCAAGTCTGCCACGCTGTGCCGTACCCCATTGGAGGTGCACCGCTTCACAATGGAAGCCAACCCTGCCACAAATACCGCACCGCTTGGAACTTGTATTGCCTCACAATCGAAGCGGGGTCAGCTGCCATGTGCCACGCTCCACTGTACGTGCACCGCCTCACAATGGAGGCCCGTGACGCCACCCTGCGCCACGCCCTTTGCACTTGCACTGCCTCACAATGGAGACCAAGTCTGCCACGCTGTGCCGTACCCCATTGGAGGTGGACAGCCTCCCAATGGACGCCGGGGCGGCCACGCTGTGCCGCACCCCTTCGAACTTGTATTGCCTCACAATCGAAGCGGGGTCAGCTGCAATGTGCCACGCTCCACTGTACTTGCACCGCCTCACAATGGATGCTGGGCCAGCTATGCTGCGCCACATTGCTCTGTACTTGCAACGCCTCACAATGGAGGCCGGGGATGCCGCGGTGCGCGGCTCCCCGCTCTACTTGCACCGCCTCGCAATGGGAGCCGACACTGCCACTCTGTATGGCGACCCTTGGAACTTGTATTGCCTCACAATCAAAGCAGGGTCAGCTGCCATGTGCCACGCTCCACTGTACTTGCACCGCCTCAAAATGGAGGCCGGTGACGCCACCCTGCGCCACGCCCTTTGCACTTGCACTGCCTCACAATGGAGACCAAGTCTGCCACGCTGTCCCGTACCCCATTGGAGGTGCACCGCTTCACAATGGAGGCCGGGGATGCTGCAGTGCGCCGATCCCCGCTCTACTTGCACTGCCTCGCAATGGGAGCCGACACTGCCACTCTGTGTGGCACCCCTTGGAACTTGTATTGCCTCACAATCGAAGCGGGGTCAGCTGCCATGTGCCACGCTCCACTGTACTTGCACCGCCTCACAATGCAGGCCCGGCCAGCTGTCCTGTGCCTCATTCCTCTGTACTTGCACCGCCTCACAATGCAGACCCAGCCAGCTGTGCTGCACTGTTCTCCGCTGTATTGGCACCGCCTCACAATGGAGGCCGGCGACGCCACCCTGTGCCACGCCCTTTGCACTTGCACTGCCTCACAATGAATACAAAGTATGGTACCCTGTGCCGTAACCCATTGGAGGTGCACCGCTTCACATTGGAAGCCGGGCCTACCACGAATACTGCACCGCATGGAAATTGTATTGCCTCACAATCGAAGCGGGGTCAGCTGCCATGTGCCACTCTCCACTGTACTTGCACCGCTTCACAATGGAGGCCGGCGACGCCACCCTGCGCCACGCCCTTTGCACTTGCACTGCCTCACAATGGAGACCAAGTCTGCCACGCTGTGCCGTACCCCATTGGAGGTGGACAGCCTCCCAATGGACGCCGGGGCGGCCACGCTGTGCCGCACCCCTTGGAACTTGTATTGCCTCACAATCGAAGCGGGGTCAGCTGCAATGTGCCACGCTCCACTGTACTTGCACCGCCTCACAATGGATGCTGGGTCAGCTATGCTGCGCCACATTGCTCTGTACTTGCAACGCCTCACAATGGAGGCCGGGGATGCCGCGGTGCGCGGCTCCCCGCTCTACTTGCACCGCCTCGCAATGGGAGCCGACACTGCCACTCTGTATGGCGACCCTTGGAACTTGTATTGCCTCACAATCAAAGCAGGGTCAGCTGCAATGTGCCACGCTCCACTGTACTTGCACCGCCTCACAATGGAGGCCGGCGACGCCACCCTGCGCCACGCCCTTTGCACTTGCACTGCCTCACAATGGAGACCAAGTCTGCCACGCTGTGCCGTACCCCATTGGAGGTGGACAGCCTCCCAATGGACGCCGGGGCGGCCACGCTGTGCCGCACCCCTTGGAACTTGTATTGCCTTACAATCGAAGCGGGGTCAGCTGCAATGTGCCACCCTGCGCCACGCCCTTTGCACTTGCACTGCCTCACAATGGAGACCAAGTCTGCCACGCTGTCCCGTACCCCATTGGAGGTGCACCGCTTCACAATGGAAGCCGAGGCTGCCACGCTGTGCCGCACCCCTTGGAACTTGTATTGCCTCACAATCGAAGCGGGGTCATCTTCCACGTTCCACGCTCCACTATACTTGCACCGCCTCACAATGGAGGCCGGGCCAGCTGTGCTGCGTCACATTCCTCTTTACTTGCAACGCCTCACAATGGAGACTGGGCCTGCCACGTAGTACTGTACAAATTTGTAGTTGAACTGCCTCACAATGGAGGCCGGCGATACTGCGGTGCGCCGCTCCCCGCTCTACTTGCACCGCCTCGCAATGGGAGCCGACACTACCACTCCGTGTGGCGACCCTTGCAACTTGTATTGCCTCACAATCGAAGCGGGGTCAGGTGCCATGTGCCACGCTCCACTGTACTTGCACCGCCTCACAATGGAGGCCCGGCCAGCTGTCCTTTGCCTCATTCCTCTGCACTTGCACCGCCTCACAATGGAGGCCGGTGACGCCATCCTGCGCCACGCCCTTTGCACTTTCACTGCCTCACAATGGAGACCAAGTCTGCCACGCTCTGCCGTACCCCATTGGAGGTGGACAGCCTCCCAATGGACGCCGTGGCGGCCACGCTGTGCCGCACCCCTTGGAACTTGTATTGCCTTACAATCGAAGCGGGGTCAGCTGCAATGTGCCACCCTGCGCCACGCCCTTTGCACTTTCACTGCCTCACAATGGAGACCAAGTCTGCCACGCTCTGCCGTACCCCATTGGAGGTGGACAGCCTCCCAATGGACGCCGGGGCGGCCACGCTGTGCCGCACCCCTTGGAACTTGTATTGCCTTACAATCGAAGCGGGGTCAGCTGCAATGTGCCACGCTCCACTGTACTTGCACCGCCTCACAATGGAGGCCGGCGACGCCACCCTGTGCCACGCCCTTTGCAGTTGCACTGCCTCACAATGGATACCAAGTCTGGTACCCTGTGCCGTAACCCATTGGAGGTGCACCGCTTCCCAATGGAAACTGGGCCTACCACGAATACTGCACCGCTTGGAAATTGTATTGCCTCACAATCGAAGCGGGGTCAGCTGCCATGTGCCACTCTCCACTGTACTTGCACCGCTTCACAATGGAGGCCGGCGACGCCACCCTGCGCCACGCCCTTTGCACTTGCACTGCCTCACAATGGAGACCAAGTCTGCCACGCTGTGCCGTACCCCATTGGATGTGGACAGCCTCCCAATGGACGCCGTGGCGGCCACGCTGTGCCGCACCCCTTGGAACTTGTATTGCCTTACAATCGAAGCGGGGTCAGCTGCAATGTGCCACCCTGCGCCACGCCCTTTGCACTTGCACTGCCTCACAATGGAGACCAAGTCTGCCACGCTGTCCCGTACCCCATTGGAGGTGCACCGCTTCACAATGGAAGCCGAGGCTGCCACGCTGTGCCGCACCCCTTGGAACTTGTATTGCCTCACAACCGAAGCGGGGTCATCTTCCACGTTCCACGCTCCACTATACTTGCACCGCCTCACAATGGAGGCCGGGCCAGCTGTGCTGCGTCACATTCCTCTTTACTTGCAACGCCTCACAATGGAGACTCGGCCTGCCACGTAGTACTGTACAAATTTGTAGTTGAACTGCCTCACAATGGAGGCCGGCGATACTGCGGTGCGCCGCTCCCCGCTCTACTTGCACCGCCTCGCAATGGGAGCCGACACTACCACTCCGTGTGGCGACCCTTGCAACTTGTATTGCCTCACAATCGAAGCGGGGTCAGGTGCCATGTGCCACGCTCCACTGTACTTGCACCGCCTCACAATGGAGGCCCGGCCAGCTGTCCTTTGCCTCATTCCTCTGCACTTGCACCGCCTCACAATGGAGGCCGGTGACGCCACCCTGCGCCACGCCCTTTGCACTTTCAGTGCCTCACAATGGAGACCAAGTCTGCCACGCTGTGCCGTACCCCATTGGAGGTGGACAGCCTCCCAATGGACGCCGTGGCGGCCACGCTGTGCCGCACCCCTTGGAACTTGTATTGCCTTACAATCGAAGCGGGGTCAGCTGCAATGTGCCACCCTGCGCCACGCCCTTTGCACTTTCACTGCCTCACAATGGAGACCAAGTCTGCCACGCTCTGCCGTACCCCATTGGAGGTGGACAGCCTCCCAATGGACGCCGGGGCGGCCACGCTGTGCCGCACCCCTTGGAACTTGTATTGCCTTACAATCGAAGCGGGGTCAGCTGCAATGTGCCACGCTCCACTGTACTTGCACCGCCTCACAATGGAGGCCGGCGACGCCACCCTGTGCCACGCCCTTTGCACTTGCACTGCCTCACAATGGATACCAAGTCTGGTACCCTGTGCCGTAACCCATTGGAGGTGCACCGCTTCCCAATGGAAACTGGGCCTACCACGAATACTGCACCGCTTGGAAATTGTATTGCCTCACAATCGAAGCGGGGTCAGCTGCCATGTGCCACTCTCCACTGTACTTGCACCGCTTCACAATGGAGGCCGGCGACGCCACCCTGCGCCACGCCCTTTGCACTTGCACTGCCTCACAATGGAGACCAAGTCTGCCACGCTGTGCCGTACCCCATTGGAGGTGCACCGCTTCACAATGGAAGCCAACCCTGCCACAAATACCGCACCGCTTGGAACTTGTATTGCCTCACAATCGAAGCGGGGTCAGCTGCCATGTGCCACGCTCCACTGTACTTGCACCGCCTCACAATGGAGGCCCGTGACGCCACCCTGCGCCACGCCCTTTGCACTTGCACTGCCTCACAATGGAGACCAAGTCTGCCACGCTGTGCCGTACCCCATTGGAGGTGGACAGCCTCCCAATGGACGCCGGGGCGGCCACGCTGTGCCGCACCCCTTCGAACTTGTATTGCCTCACAATCGAAGCGGGGTCAGCTGCAATGTGCCACGCTCCACTGTACTTGCACCGCCTCACAATGGATGCTGGGCCAGCTATGCTGCGCCACATTGCTCTGTACTTGCAACGCCTCACAATGGAGGCCGGGGATGCCGCGGTGCGCGGCTCCCCGCTCTACTTGCACCGCCTCGCAATGGGAGCCGACACTGCCACTCTGTATGGCGACCCTTGGAACTTGTATTGCCTCACAATCAAAGCAGGGTCAGCTGCCATGTGCCACGCTCCACTGTACTTGCACCGCCTCAAAATGGAGGCCGGTGACGCCACCCTGCGCCACGCCCTTTGCACTTGCACTGCCTCACAATGGAGACCAAGTCTGCCACGCTGTCCCGTACCCCATTGGAGGTGCACCGCTTCACAATGGAGGCCGGGGATGCTGCGGTGCGCCGATCCCCGCTCTACTTGCACTGCCTCGCAATGGGAGCCGACACTGCCACTCTGTGTGGCACCCCTTGGAACTTGTATTGCCTCACAATCGAAGCGGGGTCAGCTGCCATGTGCCACGCTCCACTGTACTTGCACCGCCTCACAATGCAGGCCCGGCCAGCTGTCCTGTGCCTCATTCCTCTGTACTTGCACCGCCTCACAATGGAGGCCCGGCCAGCCGTGCTGCACTGTTCTCCGCTGTATTGGCACCGCCTCACAATGGAGGCCGGCGACGCCACCCTGTGCCACGCCCTTTGCACTTGCACTGCCTCACAATGAATACAAAGTATGGTACCCTGTGCCGTAACCCATTGGAGGTGCACCGCTTCACACTGGAAGCCGGGCCTACCACGAATACTGCACCGCATGGAAATTGTATTGCCTCACAATCGAAGCGGGGTCAGCTGCCATGTGCCACTCTCCACTGTACTTGCACCGCTTCACAATGGAGGCCGGCGACGCCACCCTGCGCCACGCCCTTTGCACTTGCACTGCCTCACAATGGAGACCAAGTCTGCCACGCTGTGCCGTACCCCATTGGAGGTGGACAGCCTCCCAATGGACGCCGGGGCGGCCACGCTGTGCCGCACCCCTTGGAACTTGTATTGCCTCACAATCGAAGCGGGGTCAGCTGCAATGTGCCACGCTCCACTGTACTTGCACCGCCTCACAATGGATGCTGGGCCAGCTATGCTGCGCCACATAGCTCTGTACTTGCAACGCCTCACAATGGAGGCCGGGGATGCTGCGGTGCGCGGCTCCCCGCTCTACTTGCACCGCCTCGCAATGGGAGCCGACACTGCCACTCTGTATGGCGACCCTTGGAACTTGTATTGCCTCACAATCAAAGCAGGGTCAGCTGCAATGTGCCACGCTCCACTGTACTTGCACCGCCTCACAATGGAGGCCGGCGACGCCACCCTGCGCCACGCCCTTTGCACTTGCACTGCCTCACAATGGAGACCAAGTCTGCCACGCTGTGCCGTACCCCATTGGAGGTGGACAGCCTCCCAATGGACGCCGTGGCGGCCACGCTGTGCCGCACCCCTTGGAACTTGTATTGCCTTACAATCGAAGCGGGGTCAGCTGCAATGTGCCACCCTGCGCCACGCCCTTTGCACTTGCACTGCCTCACAATGGAGACCAAGTCTGCCACGCTGTCCCGTACCCCATTGGAGGTGCACCGCTTCACAATGGAAGCCGAGGCTGCCACGCTGTGCCGCACCCCTTGGAACTTGTATTGCCTCACAACCGAAGCGGGGTCATCTTCCACGTTCCACGCTCCACTATACTTGCACCGCCTCACAATGGAGGCCGGGCCAGCTGTGCTGCGTCACATTCCTCTTTACTTGCAACGCCTCACAATGGAGACTCGGCCTGCCACGTAGTACTGTACAAATTTGTAGTTGAACTGCCTCACAATGGAGGCCGGCGATACTGCGGTGCGCCGCTCCCCGCTCTACTTGCACCGCCTCGCAATGGGAGCCGACACTACCACTCCGTGTGGCGACCCTTGCAACTTGTATTGCCTCACAATCGAAGCGGGGTCAGGTGCCATGTGCCACGCTCCACTGTACTTGCACCGCCTCACAATGGAGGCCCGGCCAGCTGTCCTTTGCCTCATTCCTCTGCACTTGCACCGCCTCACAATGGAGGCCGGTGACGCCACCCTGCGCCACGCCCTTTGCACTTGCACTGCCTCACAATGGAGACCAAGTCTGCCACGCTGTGCCGTACCCCATTGGAGGTGGACAGCCTCCCAATGGACGCCGTGGCGGCCACGCTGTGCCGCACCCCTTGGAACTTGTATTGCCTTACAATCGAAGCGGGGTCAGCTGCAATGTGCCACCCTGCGCCACGCCCTTTGCACTTTCACTGCCTCACAATGGAGACCAAGTCTGCCACGCTCTGCCGTACCCCATTGGAGGTGGACAGCCTCCCAATGGACGCCGGGGCGGCCACGCTGTGCCGCACCCCTTGGAACTTGTATTGCCTTACAATCGAAGCGGGGTCAGCTGCAATGTGCCACGCTCCACTGTACTTGCACCGCCTCACAATGGAGGCCGGCGACGCCACCCTGTGCCACGCCCTTTGCAGTTGCACTGCCTCACAATGGATACCAAGTCTGGTACCCTGTGCCGTAACCCATTGGAGGTGCACCGCTTCCCAATGGAAACTGGGCCTACCACGAATACTGCACCGCTTGGAAATTGTATTGCCTCACAATCGAAGCGGGGTCAGCTGCCATGTGCCACTCTCCACTGTACTTGCACCGCTTCACAATGGAGGCCGGTGACGCCACCCTGCGCCACGCCCTTTGCACTTGCACTGCCTCACAATGGAGACCAAGTCTGCCACGCTGTGCCGTACCCCATTGGAGGTGCACCGCTTCACAATGGAAGCCAACCCTGCCACAAATACCGTACCGCTTGGAACTTGTATTGCCTCACAATCGAAGCGGGGTCAGCTGCCATGTGCCACGCTCCACTGTACTTGCACCGCCTCACAATGGAGGCCGGTGACGCCACCCTGCGCCACGCCCTTTGCACTTTCACTGCCTCACAATGGAGACCAAGTCTGCCACGCTGTGCCGTACCCCATTGGAGGTGGACAGCCTCCCAATGGACGCCGGGGCGGCCACGCTGTGCCGCACCCCTTCGAACTTGTATTGCCTCACAATCGAAGCGGGGTCAGCTGCAATGTGCCACGCTCCACTGTACTTGCACAGCCTCACAAAGGATGCTGGGCCAGCTATGCTGCGCCACATTGCTCTGTACTTGCAACGCCTCACAATGGAGGCCGGGGATGCTGCGGTGCGCCGCTCCCCGCTCTACTTGCACCGCCTCGCAATGGGAGACGACACGGCCACTCTGTGTGGCGACCCTTGGAACTTGTATTTCCTCACAATCGAAGCGGGGTCAGCTGCCATGTGCCACGCTCCACTGTACGTGCACCGCCTCACAATGGAGGCCCGTGACGCCACCCTGCGCCACGCCCTTTGCACTTGCACTGCCTCACAATGGAGACCAAGTCTGCCACGCTGTGCCGTACCCCATTGGAGGTGGACAGCCTCCCAATGGACGCCGGGGCGGCCACGCTGTGCCGCACCCCTTGGAACTTGTATTGCCTCACAATCGAAGCGGGGTCATCTTCCACGTTCCACGCTCCACTATACTTGCACCGCCTCACAATGGAGGCCGGGCCAGCTGTGCTGCGTCACATTCCTCTTTACTTGCAACGCCTCACAATGGAGACTGGGCCTGCCACGTAGTACTGTACAAATTTGTAGTTGAACTGCCTCACAATGGAGGCCGGCGATACTGCGGTGCGCCGCTCCCCGCTCTACTTGCACCGCCTCGCAATGGGAGCCGACACTACCACTCCGTGTGGCGACCCTTGCAACTTGTATTGCCTCACAATCGAAGCGGGGTCAGGTGCCATGTGCCACGCTCCACTGTACTTGCACCGCCTCACAATGGAGGCCCGGCCAGCTGTCCTTTGCCTCATTCCTCTGCACTTGCACCGCCTCACAATGGAGGCCGGTGACGCCACCCTGCGCCACGCCCTTTGCACTTGCACTGCCTCACAATGGAGACCAAGTCTGCCACGCTGTCCCGTACCCCATTGGAGGTGCACCGCTTCACAATGGAGGCCGGGGATGCTGCAGTGCGCCGCTCCCCGCTCTACTTGCACTGCCTCGCAATGGGAGCCGACACTTCCACTTTGTGTGGCACCCCTTGGAACTTGTATTGCCTCACAATCGAAGCGGGGTCAGCTGCCATGTGCCACGCTCCACTGTACTTGCACCGCCTCACAATGCAGGCCCGGCCAGCTGTCCTGTGCCTCATTCCTCTGTACTTGCACCGCCTCACAATGGAGGCACGGCCAGCCGTGCTGCACTGTTCTCCGCTGTATTGGCACCGCCTCACAATGGAGGCCGGCGACGCCACCCTGTGCCACGCCCTTTGCACTTGCACTGCCTCACAATGAATACCAAGTATGGTACCCTGTGCCGTAACCCATTGGAGGTGCACCGCTTCACATTGGAAGCCGGGCCTACCACGAATACTGCACCCCATGGAAATTGTATTGCCTCACAATCGAAGCGGGGTCAGCTGCCATGTGCCACGCTCCACTGTACTTGCACCGCCTCACAATGGAGGCCGGCGACGCCACCCTGCGCCACGCCCTTTGCACTTGCACTGCCTCACAATGGAGACCAAGTCTGCCACGCTGTGCCGTACCCCATTGGAGGTGGACAGCCTCCCAATGGACGCCGTGGCGGCCACGCTGTGCCGCACCCCTTGGAACTTGTATTGCCTTACAATCGAAGCGGGGTCAGCTGCAATGTGCCACCCTGCGCCACACCCTTTGCACTTGCACTGCCTCACAATGGAGACCAAGTCTGCCACGCTGTCCCGTACCCCATTGGAGGTGCACCGCTTCACAATGGAAGCCGAGGCTGCCACGCTGTGCCGCACCCCTTGGAACTTGTATTGCCTCACAACCGAAGCGGGGTCATCTTCCACGTTCCACGCTCCACTATACTTGCACCGCCTCACAATGGAGGCCGGGCCAGCTGTGCTGCGTCACATTCCTCTTTACTTGCAACGCCTCACAATGGAGACTGGGCCTGCCACGTAGTACTGTACAAATTTGTAGTTGAACTGCCTCACAATGGAGGCCGGCGATACTGCGGTGCGCCGCTCCCCGCTCTACTTGCACCGCCTCGCAATGGGAGCCGACACTACCACTCCGTGTGGCGACCCTTGGAACTTGTATTGCCTCACAATCGAAGCGGGGTCAGGTGCCATGTGCCACGCTCCACTGTACTTGCACCGCCTCACAATGGAGGCCCGGCCAGCTGTCCTTTGCCTCATTCCTCTGCACTTGCACCGCCTCACAATGGAGGCCGGTGACGCCACCCTGCGCCACGCCCTTTGCACTTGCACTGCCTCACAATGGAGACCAAGTCTGCCACGCTGTGCCGTACCCCATTGGAGGTGGACAGCCTCCCAATGGACGCCGTGGCGGCCACGCTGTGCCGCACCCCTTGGAACTTGTATTGCCTTACAATCGAAGCGGGGTCAGCTGCAATGTGCCACCCTGCGCCACGCCCTTTGCACTTGCACTGCCTCACAATGGAGACCAAGTCTGCCACGCTGTCCCGTACCCCATTGGAGGTGCACCGCTTCACAATGGAAGCCGAGGCTGCCACGCTGTGCCGCACCCCTTGGAACTTGTATTGCCTCACAACCGAAGCGGGGTCATCTTCCACGTTCCACGCTCCACTGTACTTGCACCGCCTCACAATGGAGGCCGGCGACGCCACCCTGTGCCACGCCCTTTGCACTTGCACTGCCTCACAATGGATACCAAGTCTGGTACCCTGTGCCGTAACCCATTGGAGGTGCACCGCTTCCCAATGGAAACTGGGCCTACCACGAATACTGCACCGCTTGGAAATTGTATTGCCTCACAATCGAAGCGGGGTCAGCTGCCATGTGCCACTCTCCACTGTACTTGCACCGCCTCACAATGGAGGCCGGTGACGCCACCCTGCGCCACGCCCTTTGCACTTGCACTGCCTCACAATGGAGACCAAGTCTGCCACGCTGTGCCGTACCCCATTGGAGGTGGACAGCCTCCCAATGGACGCCGGGGCGGCCACGCTGTGCCGCACCCCTTGGAACTTGTATTGCCTCACAATCGAAGCGGGGTCAGCTGCAATGTGCCACGCTCCACTGTACTTGCACAGCCTCACAATGGATGCTGGGCCAGCTATGCTGCGCCACATTGCTCTGTACTTGCAACGCCTCACAATGGAGGCCGGGGATGCTGCGGTGCGCCGCTCCCCGCTCTACTTGCACCGCCTCGCAATGGGAGACGACACGGCCACTCTGTGTGGCGACCCTTGGAACTTGTATTGCCTCACAATCGAAGCGGGGTCAGCTGCCATGTGCCACGCTCCACTGTACGTGCACCGCCTCACAATGGAGGCCGGGCCAGCTGTGCTGCGCCACATTCCTCTTTACTTGCAACGCCTCACAATGGAGACTGGGCCTGCCACGTAGTACTGTACAAATTTGTAGTTGAACTGCCTCACAATGGAGGCCGGCGATACTGCGGTGCGCCGCTCCCCGCTCTACTTGCACCGCCTCGCAATGGGAGCCGACACTACCACTCCGTGTGGCGACCCTTGCAACTTGGATTGCCTCAGAATCGAAGCGGGGTCAGCTGCCATGTGCCACGATCCACTGTACTTGCACCGCCTCACAATGGAGGCCCGGCCAGCTGTCCTTTGCCTCATTCCTCTGCACTTGCACCGCCTCACAATGGAGGCCGGCGACGCCATCCTGCGCCACGCCCTTTGCACTTTCACTGCCTCACAATGGAGACCAAGTCTGCCACGCTGTGCCGTACCCCATTGGAGGTGGACAGCCTCCCAATGGACGCCGGGGCGGCCACGCTGTGCCGCACCCCTTGGAACTTGTATTGCCTTACAATCGAAGCGGGGTCAGCTGCAATGTGCCACGCTCCACTGTACTTGCACCGCCTCACAATGGATGCTGGGCCAGCTATGCTGCGCCACATTGCTCTGTACTTGCAACGCCTCACAATGGATGCCGGGGATGCCGCGGTGCGCGGCTCCCCGCTCTACTTGGACCGCCTCGCAATGGGAGCCGACACTGCCACTCTGTATGGCGACCCTTGGAAATTGTATTGCCTCACAATCGAAGCAGGGTCAGCTGCCATGTGCCACGCTCCACTGTACTTGCACCGCCTCACAATGGAGGCCGGTGACGCCACCCTGCGCCACGCCCTTTGCACTTGCACTGCCTCACAATGGAGACCAAGTCTGCCACGCTGTCCCGTACCCCATTGGAGGTGCACCGCTTCACAATGGAGGCCGGGGATGCTGCGTTGCTCCGCTCCCCGCTCTACTTGCACTGCCTCGCAATGGGAGCCGACACTGCCACTCTGTGTGGCAACCCTTGGAACTTGTATTGCCTCACAATCGAAGCGGGGTCAGCTGCCATGTGCCACGCTCCACTGTACTTGCACCGCCTCACAATGCAGGCCCGGCCAGCTGTCCTGTGCCTCATTCCTCTGTACTTGCACCGCCTCACAATGGAGGCCCGGCCAGCCGTGCTGCACTGTTCTCCGCTGTATTGGCACCGCCTCACAATGGAGGCCGGCGACGCCACCCTGTGCCACGCCCTTTGCACTTGCACTGCCTCACAATGAATACCAAGTATGGTACCCTGTGCCGTAACCCATTGGAGGTGCACCGCTTCACATTGGAAGCCGGGCCTACCACGAATACTGCACCGCATGGAAATTGTATTGCCTCACAATCGAAGCGGGGTCAGCTGCCATGTGCCACTCTCCACTGTACTTGCACCGCTTCACAATGGAGGCCGGCGACGCCACCCTGCGCCACGCCCTTTGCACTTGCACTGCCTCACAATGGAGACCAAGTCTGCCACGCTGTCCCGTACCCCATTGGAGGTGCACCGCTTCACAATGGAAGCCAACCCTGCCACAAATACCGCACCGCTTGGAACTTGTATTGCCTCACAATCGAAGCGGGGTCAGCTGCCATGTGCCACGCTCCACTGTACGTGCACCGCCTCACAATGGAGGCCCGTGACGCCACCCTGCGCCACGCCCTTTGCACTTGCACTGCCTCACAATGGAGACCAAGTCTGCCACGCTGTGCCGTACCCCATTGGAGGTGGACAGCCTCCCAATGGACGCCGGGGCGGCCACGCTGTGCCGCACCCCTTGGAACTTGTATTGCCTCACAATCGAAGCGGGGTCAGCTGCAATGTGCCACGCTCCACTGTACTTGCACCGCCTCACAATGGATGCTGGGCCAGCTATGCTGCGCCACATTGCTCTGTACTTGCAACGCCTCACAATGGAGGCCGGGGATGCCGCGGTGCGCGGCTCCCCGCTCTACTTGCACCGCCTCGCAATGGGAGCCGACACTGCCACTCTGTATGGTGACCCTTGGAACTTGTATTGCCTCACAATCAAAGCAGGGTCAGCTGCCATGTGCCACGCTCCACTGTACTTGCACCGCCTCACAATGGAGGCCGGTGACGCCACCCTGCGCCACGCCCTTTGCACTTGCACTGCCTCACAATGGAGACCAAGTCTGCCACGCTGTCCCGTACCCCATTGGAGGTGCACCGCTTCACAATGGAGGCCGGGGATGCTGCGGTGCGCCGATCCCCGCTCTACTTGCACTGCCTCGCAATGGGAGCCGACACTGCCACTCTGTGTGGCACCCCTTGGAACTTGTATTGCCTCACAATCGAAGCGGGGTCAGCTGCCATGTGCCACGCTCCACTGTACTTGCACCGCCTCACAATGCAGGCCCGGCCAGCTGTCCTGTGCCTCATTCCTCTGTACTTGCACCGCCTCACAATGGAGGCCCGGCCAGCCGTGCTGCACTGTTCTCCGCTGTATTGGCACCGCCTCACAATGGAGGCCGGCGACGCCACCCTGTGCCACGCCCTTTGCACTTGCACTGCCTCACAATGAATACAAAGTATGGTACCCTGTGCCGTAACCCATTGGAGGTGCACCGCTTCACACTGGAAGCCGGGCCTACCACGAATACTGCACCGCATGGAAATTGTATTGCCTCACAATCGAAGCGGGGTCAGCTGCCATGTGCCACTCTCCACTGTACGTGCACCGCCTCACAATGGAGGCCCGTGACGCCACCCTGCGCCACGCCCTTTGCACTTGCACTGCCTCACAATGGAGACCAAGTCTGCCACGCTGTGCCGTACCCCATTGGAGGTGGACAGCCTCCCAATGGACGCCGGGGCGGCCACGCTGTGCCGCACCCGTTCGAACTTGTATTGCCTCACAATCGAAGCGGGGTCAGCTGCAATGTGCCACGCTCCACTGTACTTGCACAGCCTCACAATGGATGCTGGGCCAGCTATGCTGCGCCACATTGCTCTGTACTTGCAACGCCTCACAATGGAGGCCGGGGATGCTGCGGTGCGCGGCTCCCCGCTCTACTTGCACCGCCTCGCAATGGGAGCCGACACTGCCACTCTGTATGGCGACCCTTGGAACTTGTATTGCCTCACAATCAAAGCAGGGTCAGCTGCAATGTGCCACGCTCCACTGTACTTGCACCGCCTCACAATGGAGGCCGGCGACGCCACCCTGCGCCATGCCCTTTGCACTTGCACTGCCTCACAATGGAGACCAAGTCTGCCACGCTGTGCCGTACCCCATTGGAGGTGGACAGCCTCCCAATGGACGCCGTGGCGGCCACGCTGTGCCGCACCCCTTGGAACTTGTATTGCCTTACAATCGAAGCGGGGTCAGCTGCAATGTGCCACCCTGCGCCACGCCCTTTGCACTTGCACTGCCTCACAATGGAGACCAAGTCTGCCACGCTGTCCCGTACCCCATTGGAGGTGCACCGCTTCACAATGGAAGCCGAGGCTGCCACGCTGTGCCGCACCCCTTGGAACTTGTATTGCCTCACAATCGAAGCGGGGTCATCTTCCACGTTCCACGCTCCACTATACTTGCACCGCCTCACAATGGAGGCCGGGCCAGCTGTGCTGCGTCACATTCCTCTTTACTTGCAACGCCTCACAATGGAGACTGGGCCTGCCACGTAGTACTGTACAAATTTGTAGTTGAACTGCCTCACAATGGAGGCCGGCGATACTGCGGTGCGCCGCTCCCCGCTCTACTTGCACCGCCTCGCAATGGGAGCCGACACTACCACTCCGTGTGGCGACCCTTGCAACTTGTATTGCCTCACAATCGAAGCGGGGTCAGGTGCCATGTGCCACGCTCCACTGTACTTGCACCGCCTCACAATGGAGGCCCGGCCAGCTGTCCTTTGCCTCATTCCTCTGCACTTGCACCGCCTCACAATGGAGGCCGGTGACGCCACCCTGCGCCACGCCCTTTGCACTTTCAGTGCCTCACAATGGAGACCAAGTCTGCCACGCTGTGCCGTACCCCATTGGAGGTGGACAGCCTCCCAATGGACGCCATGGCGGCCACGCTGTGCCGCACCCCTTGGAACTTGTATTGCCTTACAATCGAAGCGGGGTCAGCTGCAATGTGCCACGCTCCACTGTACTTGCACCGCCTCACAATGGAGGCCGGCGACGCCACCCTGTGCCACGCCCTTTGCAGTTGCACTGCCTCACAATGGATACCAAGTCTGGTACCCTGTGCCGTAACCCATTGGAGGTGCACCGCTTCCCAATGGAAACTGGGCCTACCACGAATACTGCACCGCTTGGAAATTGTATTGCCTCACAATCGAAGCGGGGTCAGCTGCCATGTGCCACTCTCCACTGTACTTGCACCGCTTCACAATGGAGGCCGGCGACGCCACCCTGCGCCACGCCCTTTGCACTTGCACTGCCTCACAATGGAGACCAAGTCTGCCACGCTGTGCCGTACCCCATTGGAGGTGCACCGCTTCACAATGGAAGCCAACCCTGCCACAAATACCGCACCGCTTGGAACTTGTATTGCCTCACAATCGAAGCGGGGTCAGCTGCCATGTGCCACGCTCCACTGTACTTGCACCGCCTCACAATGGAGGCCCGTGACGCCACCCTGCGCCACGCCCTTTGCACTTGCACTGCCTCACAATGGAGACCAAGTCTGCCACGCTGTGCCGTACCCCATTGGAGGTGGACAGCCTCCCAATGGACGCCGGGGCGGCCACGCTGTGCCGCACCCCTTGGAACTTGTATTGCCTCACAATCGAAGCGGGGTCAGCTGCAATGTGCCACGCTCCACTGTACTTGCACCGCCTCACAATGGATGCTGGGCCAGCTATGCTGCGCCACATTGCTCTGTACTTGCAACGCCTCACAATGGAGGCCGGGGATGCTGCGGTGCGCGGCTCCCCGCTCTACTTGCACCGCCTCGCAATGGGAGCCGACACTGCCACTCTGTATGGCGACCCTTGGAACTTGTATTGCCTCACAATCAAAGCAGGGTCAGCTGCCATGTGCCACGCTCCACTGTACTTGCACCGCCTCAAAATGGAGGCCGGTGACGCCACCCTGCGCCACGCCCTTTGCACTTGCACTGCCTCACAATGGAGACCAAGTCTGCCACGCTGTCCCGTACCCCATTGGAGGTGCACCGCTTCACAATGGAGGCCGGGGATGCTGCGGTGCGCCGATCCCCGCTCTACTTGCACTGCCTCGCAATGGGAGCCGACACTGCCACTCTGTGTGGCACCCCTTGGAAATTGTATTGCCTCACAATCGAAGCGGGGTCAGCTGCCATGTGCCACGCTCCACTGTACTTGCACCGCCTCACAATGCAGGCCCGGCCAGCTGTCCTGTGCCTCATTCCTCTGTACTTGCACCGCCTCACAATGGAGGCCCGGCCAGCCGTGCTGCACTGTTCTCCGCTGTATTGGCACCGCCTCACAATGGAGGCCGGCGACGCCACCCTGTGCCACGCCCTTTGCACTTGCACTGCCTCACAATGAATACAAAGTATGGTACCCTGTGCCGTAACCCATTGGAGGTGCACCGCTTCACACTGGAAGCCGGGCCTACCACGAATACTGCACCGCATGGAAATTGTATTGCCTCACAATCGAAGCGGGGTCAGCTGCCATGTGCCACTCTCCACTGTACTTGCACCGCTTCACAATGGAGGCCGGCGACGCCACCCTGCGCCACGCCCTTTGCACTTGCACTGCCTCACAATGGAGACCAAGTCTGCCACGCTGTGCCGTACCCCATTGGAGGTGGACAGCCTCCCAATGGACGCCGGGGCGGCCACGCTGTGCCGCACCCCTTCGAACTTGTATTGCCTCACAATCGAAGCGGGGTCAGCTGCAATGTGCCACGCTCCACTGTACTTGCACCGCCTCACAATGGATGCTGGGCCAGCTATGCTGCGCCACATTGCTCTGTACTTGCAACGCCTCACAATGGAGGCCGGGGATGCTGCGGTGCGCGGCTCCCCGCTCTACTTGCACCGCCTCGCAATGGGAGCCGACACTGCCACTCTGTATGGCGACCCTTGGAACTTGTATTGCCTCACAATCAAAGCAGGGTCAGCTGCAATGTGCCACGCTCCACTGTACTTGCACCGCCTCACAATGGAGGCCGGCGACGCCACCCTGCGCCACGCCCTTTGCACTTGCACTGCCTCACAATGGAGACCAAGTCTGCCACGCTGTGCCGTACCCCATTGGAGGTGGACAGCCTCCCAATGGACGCCGTGGCGGCCACGCTGTGCCGCACCCCTTGGAACTTGTATTGCCTTACAATCGAAGCGGGGTCAGCTGCAATGTGCCACCCTGCGCCACGCCCTTTGCACTTGCACTGCCTCACAATGGAGACCAAGTCTGCCACGCTGTCCCGTACCCCATTGGAGGTGCACCGCTTCACAATGGAAGCCGAGGCTGCCACGCTGTGCCGCACCCCTTGGAACTTGTATTGCCTCACAATCGAAGCGGGGTCATCTTCCACGTTCCACGCTCCACTATACTTGCACCGCCTCACAATGGAGGCCGGGCCAGCTGTGCTGCGTCACATTCCTCTTTACTTGCAACGCCTCACAATGGAGACTGGGCCTGCCACGTAGTACTGTACAAATTTGTAGTTGAACTGCCTCACAATGGAGGCCGGCGATACTGCGGTGCGCCGCTCCCCGCTCTACTTGCACCGCCTCGCAATGGGAGCCGACACTACCACTCCGTGTGGCGACCCTTGCAACTTGTATTGCCTCACAATCGAAGCGGGGTCAGGTGCCATGTGCCACGCTCCACTGTACTTGCACCGCCTCACAATGGAGGCCCGGCCAGCTGTCCTTTGCCTCATTCCTCTGCACTTGCACCGCCTCACAATGGAGGCCGGTGACGCCATCCTGCGCCACGCCCTTTGCACTTTCACTGCCTCACAATGGAGACCAAGTCTGCCACGCTGTGCCGTACCCCATTGGAGGTGGACAGCCTCCCAATGGACGCCGGGGCGGCCACGCTGTGCCGCACCCCTTGGAACTTGTATTGCCTTACAATCGAAGCGGGGTCAGCTGCAATGTGCCACCCTGCGCCACGCCCTTTGCACTTTCACTGCCTCACAATGGAGACCAAGTCTGCCACGCTCTGCCGTACCCCATTGGAGGTGGACAGCCTCCCAATGGACGCCGGGGCGGCCACGCTGTGCCGCACCCCTTGGAACTTGTATTGCCTTACAATCGAAGCGGGGTCAGCTGCAATGTGCCACGCTCCACTGTACTTGCACCGCCTCACAATGGAGGCCGGCGACGCCACCCTGTGCCACGCCCTTTGCACTTGCACTGCCTCACAATGGATACCAAGTCTGGTACCCTGTGCCGTAACCCATTGGAGGTGCACCGCTTCCCAATGGAAACTGGGCCTACCACGAATACTGCACCGCTTGGAAATTGTATTGCCTCACAATCGAAGCGGGGTCAGCTGCCATGTGCCACTCTCCACTGTACTTGCACCGCTTCACAATGGAGGCCGGCGACGCCACCCTGCGCCACGCCCTTTGCACTTGCACTGCCTCACAATGGAGACCAAGTCTGCCACGCTGTGCCGTACCCCATTGGAGGTGGACAGCCTCCCAATGGACGCCGGGGCGGCCACGCTGTGCCGCACCCCTTGGAACTTGTATTGCCTCACAATCGAAGCGGGGTCATCTTCCACGTTCCACGCTCCACTATACTTGCACCGCCTCACAATGGAGGCCGGGCCAGCTGTGCTGCGTCACATTCCTCTTTACTTGCAACGCCTCACAATGGAGACTCGGCCTGCCACGTAGTACTGTACAAATTTGTAGTTGAACTGCCTCACAATGGAGGCCGGCGATACTGCGGTGCGCCGCTCCCCGCTCTACTTGCACCGCCTCGCAATGGGAGCCGACACTACCACTCCGTGTGGCGACCCTTGCAACTTGTATTGCCTCACAATCGAAGCGGGGTCAGGTGCCATGTGCCACGCTCCACTGTACTTGCACCGCCTCACAATGGAGGCCCGGCCAGCTGTCCTTTGCCTCATTCCTCTGCACTTGCACCGCCTCACAATGGAGGCCGGTGACGCCACCCTGCGCCACGCCCTTTGCACTTGCACTGCCTCACAATGGAGACCAAGTCTGCCACGCTGTCCCGTACCCCATTGGAGGTGCACCGCTTCACAATGGAGGCCGGGGATGCTGCAGTGCGCCGCTCCCCGCTCTACTTGCACTGCCTCGCAATGGGAGCCGACACTTCCACTTTGTGTGGCACCCCTTGGAACTTGTATTGCCTCACAATCGAAGCGGGGTCAGCTGCCATGTGCCACGCTCCACTGTACTTGCACCGCCTCACAATGCAGGCCCGGCCAGCTGTCCTGTGCCTCATTCCTCTGTACTTGCACCGCCTCACAATGGAGGCCCGGCCAGCCGTGCTGCACTGTTCTCCGCTGTATTGGCACCGCCTCACAATGGAGGCCGGCGACGCCACCCTGTGCCACGCCCTTTGCACTTGCACTGCCTCACAATGAATACCAAGTATGGTACCCTGTGCCGTAACCCATTGGAGGTGCACCGCTTCACATTGGAAGCCGGGCCTACCACGAATACTGCACCCCATGGAAATTGTATTGCCTCACAATCGAAGCGGGGTCAGCTGCCATGTGCCACGCTCCACTGTACTTGCACCGCCTCACAATGGAGGCCGGCGACGCCACCCTGCGCCACGCCCTTTGCACTTGCACTGCCTCACAATGGAGACCAAGTCTGCCACGCTGTGCCGTACCCCATTGGAGGTGGACAGCCTCCCAATGGACGCCGTGGCGGCCACGCTGTGCCGCACCCCTTGGAACTTGTATTGCCTTACAATCGAAGCGGGGTCAGCTGCAATGTGCCACCCTGCGCCACACCCTTTGCACTTGCACTGCCTCACAATGGAGACCAAGTCTGCCACGCTGTCCCGTACCCCATTGGAGGTGCACCGCTTCACAATGGAAGCCGAGGCTGCCACGCTGTGCCGCACCCCTTGGAACTTGTATTGCCTCACAACCGAAGCGGGGTCATCTTCCACGTTCCACGCTCCACTATACTTGCACCGCCTCACAATGGAGGCCGGGCCAGCTGTGCTGCGTCACATTCCTCTTTACTTGCAACGCCTCACAATGGAGACTGGGCCTGCCACGTAGTACTGTACAAATTTGTAGTTGAACTGCCTCACAATGGAGGCCGGCGATACTGCGGTGCGCCGCTCCCCGCTCTACTTGCACCGCCTCGCAATGGGAGCCGACACTACCACTCCGTGTGGCGACCCTTGCAACTTGTATTGCCTCACAATCGAAGCGGGGTCAGGTGCCATGTGCCACGCTCCACTGTACTTGCACCGCCTCACAATGGAGGCCCGGCCAGCTGTCCTTTGCCTCATTCCTCTGCACTTGCACCGCCTCACAATGGAGGCCGGTGACGCCACCCTGCGCCACGCCCTTTGCACTTGCACTGCCTCACAATGGAGACCAAGTCTGCCACGCTGTGCCGTACCCCATTGGAGGTGGACAGCCTCCCAATGGACGCCGTTGCGGCCACGCTGTGCCGCACCCCTTGGAACTTGTATTGCCTCACAATCGAAGCGGGGTCAGCTGCAATGTGCCACCCTGCGCCACGCCCTTTGCACTTGCACTGCCTCACAATGGAGACCAAGTCTGCCACGCTGTCCCGTACCCCATTGGAGGTGCACCGCTTCACAATGGAAGCCGAGGCTGCCACGCTGTGCCGCACCCCTTGGAACTTGTATTGCCTCACAACCGAAGCGGGGTCATCTTCCACGTTCCACGCTCCACTGTACTTGCACCGCCTCACAATGGAGGCCGGCGACGCCACCCTGTGCCACGCCCTTTGCACTTGCACTGCCTCACAATGGATACCAAGTCTGGTACCCTGTGCCGTAACCCATTGGAGGTGCACCGCTTCACAATGGAAACTGGGCGTACCACGTATACTGCACCGCTTGGAAATTGTATTGCCTCACAATCGAAGCGGGGTCAGCTGCCATGTGCCACTCTCCACTGTACTTGCACCGCCTCACAATGGAGGCCCGTGACGCCACCCTGCGCCACGCCCTTTGCACTTGCACTGCCTCACAATGGAGACCAAGTCTGCCACGCTGTGCCGTACCCCATTGGAGGTGGACAGCCTCCCAATGGACGCCGGGGCGGCCACGCTGTGCCGCACCCCTTGGAACTTGTATTGCCTCACAATCGAAGCGGGGTCAGCTGCAATGTGCCACGCTCCACTGTACTTGCACCGCCTCACAATGGATGCTGGGCCAGCTATGCTGCGCCACATTGCTCTGTACTTGCAACGCCTCACAATGGAGGCCGGGGATGCTGCGGTGCGCCGCTCCCCGCTCTACTTGCACCGCCTCGCAATGGGAGACGACACGGCCACTCTGTGTGGCGACCCTTGGAACTTGTATTTCCTCACAATCGAAGCGGGGTCAGCTGCCATGTGCCACGCTCCACTGTACGTGCACCGCCTCACAATGGAGGCCGGGCCAGCTGTGCTGCGTCACATTCCTCTTTACTTGCAACGCCTCACAATGGAGACTGGGCCTGCCACGTAGTACTGTACAAATTTGTAGTTGAACTGCCTCACAATGGAGGCCGGCGATACTGCGGTGCGCCGCTCCCCGCTCTACTTGCACCGCCTCGCAATGGGAGCCGACACTACCACTCCGTGTGGCGACCCTTGCAACTTGGATTGCCTCACAATCGAAGCGGGGTCAGCTGCCATGTGCCACGCTCCACTGTACTTGCACCGCCTCACAATGGAGGCCCGGCCAGCTGTCCTTTGCCTCATTCCTCTGCACTTGCACCGCCTCACAATGGAGGCCGGTGACGCCATCCTGCGCCACGCCCTTTGCACTTTCACTGCCTCACAATGGAGACCAAGTCTGCCACGCTCTGCCGTACCCCATTGGAGGTGGACAGCCTCCCAATGGACGCCGGGGCGGCCACGCTGTGCCGCACCCCTTGCAACTTGTATTGCCTTACAATCGAAGCGGGGTCAGCTGCCATGTGCCACGCTCCACTGTACTTGCACCGCCTCACAATGGATGCTGGGCCAGCTATGCTGCGCCACATTGCTCTGTACTTGCAACGCCTCACAATGGATGCCGGGGATGCCGCGGTGCGCGGCTCCCCGCTCTACTTGGACCGCCTCGCAATGGGAGCCGACACTGCCACTCTGTATGGCGACCCTTGGAAATTGTATTGCCTCACAATCGAAGCAGGGTCAGCTGCCATGTGCCACGCTCCACTGTACTTGCACCGCCTCACAATGGAGGCCGGTGACGCCACCCTGCGCCACGCCCTTTGCACTTGCACTGCCTCACAATGGAGACCAAGTCTGCCACGCTGTCCCGTACCCCATTGGAGGTGCACCGCTTCACAATGGAGGCCGGGGATGCTGCGTTGCTCCGCTCCCCGCTCTACTTGCACTGCCTCGCAATGGGCGCCGACACTGCCACTCTGTGTGGCAACCCTTGGAACTTGTATTGCCTCACAATCGAAGCGGGGTCAGCTGCCATGTGCCACGCTCCACTGTACTTGCACCGCCTCACAATGCAGGCCCGGCCAGCTGTCCTGTGCCTCATTCCTCTGTACTTGCACCGCCTCACAATGGAGGCCCGGCCAGCCGTGCTGCACTGTTCTCTGCTGTATTGGCACCGCCTCACAATGGAGGCCGGCGACGCCACCCTGTGCCACGCCCTTTGCACTTGCACTGCCTCACAATGAATACCAAGTATGGTACCCTGTGCCGTAACCCATTGGAGGTGCACCGCTTCACATTGGAAGCCGGGCCTACCACGAATACTGCACCCCATGGAAATTGTATTGCCTCACAATCGAAGCGGGGTCAGCTGCCATGTGCCACTCTCCACTGTACTTGCACCGCTTCACAATGGAGGCCGGCGACGCCACCCTGCGCCACGCCCTTTGCACTTGCACTGCCTCACAATGGAGACCAAGTCTGCCACGCTGTCCCGTACCCCATTGGAGGTGCACCGCTTCACAATGGAAGCCAACCCTGCCACAAATACCGCACCGCTTGGAACTTGTATTGCCTCACAATCGAAGCGGGGTCAGCTGCCATGTGCCACGCTCCACTGTACGTGCACCGCCTCACAATGGAGGCCCGTGACGCCACCCTGCGCCACGCCCTTTGCACTTGCACTGCCTCACAATGGAGACCAAGTCTGCCACGCTGTGCCGTACCCCATTGGAGGTGGACAGCCTCCCAATGGACGCCGGGGCGGCCACGCTGTGCCGCACCCCTTGGAACTTGTATTGCCTCACAATCGAAGCGGGGTCAGCTGCAATGTGCCACGCTCCACTGTACTTGCACCGCCTCACAATGGATGCTGGGCCAGCTATGCTGCGCCACATTGCTCTGTACTTGCAACGCCTCACAATGGAGGCCGGGGATGCCGCGGTGCGCGGCTCCCCGCTCTACTTGCACCGCCTCGCAATGGGAGCCGACACTGCCACTCTGTATGGCGACCCTTGGAACTTGTATTGCCTCACAATCAAAGCAGGGTCAGCTGCCATGTGCCACGCTCCACTGTACTTGCACCGCCTCACAATGGAGGCCGGTGACGCCACCCTGCGCCACGCCCTTTGCACTTGCACTGCCTCACAATGGAGACCAAGTCTGCCACGCTGTCCCGTACCCCATTGGAGGTGCACCGCTTCACAATGGAGGCCGGGGATGCTGCGGTGCGCCGCTCCCCGCTCTACTTGCACTGCCTCGCAATGGGAGCCGACACTGCCACTCTGTGTGGCACCCCTTGGAACTTGTATTGCCTCACAATCGAAGCGGGGTCAGCTGCCATGTGCCACGCTCCACTGTACTTGCACCGCCTCACAATGCAGGCCCGGCCAGCTGTCCTGTGCCTCATTCCTCTGTACTTGCACCGCCTCACAATGGAGGCCCGGCCAGCCGTGCTGCACTGTTCTCCGCTGTATTGGCACCGCCTCACAATGGAGGCCGGCGACGCCACCCTGTGCCACGCCCTTTGCACTTGCACTGCCTCACAATGAATACAAAGTATGGTACCCTGTGCCGTAACCCATTGGAGGTGCACCGCTTCACACTGGAAGCCGGGCCTACCACGAATACTGCACCGCATGGAAATTGTATTGCCTCACAATCGAAGCGGGGTCAGCTGCCATGTGCCACTCTCCACTGTACGTGCACCGCCTCACAATGGAGGCCCGTGACGCCACCCTGCGCCACGCCCTTTGCACTTGCACTGCCTCACAATGGAGACCAAGTCTGCCACGCTGTGCCGTACCCCATTGGAGGTGGACAGCCTCCCAATGGACGCCGGGGCGGCCACGCTGTGCCGCACCCCTTCGAACTTGTATTGCCTCACAATCGAAGCGGGGTCAGCTGCAATGTGCCACGCTCCACTGTACTTGCACAGCCTCACAATGGATGCTGGGCCAGCTATGCTGCGCCACATTGCTCTGTACTTGCAACGCCTCACAATGGAGGCCGGGGATGCTGCGGTGCGCCGCTCCCCGCTCTACTTGCACCGCCTCGCAATGTTAGACGACACGGCCACTCTGTGTGGTGACCCTTGGAACTTGTATTTCCTCACAATCGAAGCGGGGTCAGCTGCCATGTGCCACGCTCCACTGTACGTGCACCGCCTCACAATGGAGGCCCGTGACGCCACCCTGTGCCACGCCCTTTGCACTTGCACTGCCTCACAATGGAGACCAAGTCTGCCACGCTGTGCCGTACCCCATTGGAGGTGGACAGCCTCCCAATGGACGCCGGGGCGGCCACGCTGTGCCGCACCCCTTGGAACTTGTATTGCCTCACAATCGAAGCGGGGTCATCTTCCACGTTCCACGCTCCACTATACTTGCACCGCCTCACAATGGAGGCCGGGCCAGCTGTGCTGCGTCACATTCCTCTTTACTTGCAACGCCTCACAATGGAGACTGGGCCTGCCACGTAGTACTGTACAAATTTGTAGTTGAACTGCCTCACAATGGAGGCCGGCGATACTGCGGTGCGCCGCTCCCCGCTCTACTTGCACCGCCTCGCAATGGGAGCCGACACTACCACTCCGTGTGGCGACCCTTGCAACTTGGATTGCCTCAGAATCGAAGCGGGGTCAGCTGCCATGTGCCACGATCCACTGTACTTGCACCGCCTCACAATGGAGGCCCGGCCAGCTGTCCTTTGCCTCATTCCTCTGTACTTGCACCGCCTCACAATGGAGGCCGGCGACGCCATCCTGCGCCACGCCCTTTGCACTTGCACTGCCTCACAATGGAGACCAAGTCTGCCACGCTGTGCCGTACCCCATTGGAGGTGGACAGCCTCCCAATGGACGCCGTGGCGGCCACGCTGTGCCGCACCCCTTGGAACTTGTATTGCCTTACAATCGAAGCGGGGTCAGCTGCAATGTGCCACCCTGCGCCACACCCTTTGCACTTGCACTGCCTCACAATGGAGACCAAGTCTGCCACGCTGTCCCGTACCCCATTGGAGGTGCACCGCTTCACAATGGAAGCCGAGGCTGCCACGCTGTGCCGCACCCCTTGGAACTTGTATTGCCTCACAACCGAAGCGGGGTCATCTTCCACGTTCCACGCTCCACTATACTTGCACCGCCTCACAATGGAGGCCGGCGACGCCACCCTGTGCCACGCCCTTTGCACTTGCACTGCCTCACAATGAATACAAAGTATGGTACCCTGTGCCGTAACCCATTGGAGGTGCACCGCTTCACACTGGAAGCCGGGCCTACCACGAATACTGCACCGCATGGAAATTGTATTGCCTCACAATCGAAGCGGGGTCAGCTGCCATGTGCCACTCTCCACTGTACGTGCACCGCCTCACAATGGAGGCCGGTGACGCCACCCTGCGCCACGCCCTTTGCACTTGCACTGCCTCACAATGGAGACCAAGTCTGCCACGCTGTGCCGTACCCCATTGGAGGTGGACAGCCTCCCAATGGACGCCGGGGCGGCCACGCTGTGCCGCACCCCTTCGAACTTGTATTGCCTCACAATCGAAGCGGGGTCAGCTGCAATGTGCCACGCTCCACTGTACTTGCACAGCCTCACAATGGATGCTGGGCCAGCTATGCTGCGCCACATTGCTCTGTACTTGCAACGCCTCACAATGGAGGCCGGGGATGCTGCGGTGCGCCGCTCCCCGCTCTACTTGCACCGCCTCGCAATGTTAGACGACACGGCCACTCTGTGTGGTGACCCTTGGAACTTGTATTTCCTCACAATCGAAGCGGGGTCAGCTGCCATGTGCCACGCTCCACTGTACGTGCACCGCCTCACAATGGAGGCCCGTGACGCCACCCTGTGCCACGCCCTTTGCACTTGCACTGCCTCACAATGGAGACCAAGTCTGCCACGCTGTGCCGTACCCCATTGGAGGTGGACAGCCTCCCAATGGACGCCGGGGCGGCCACGCTGTGCCGCACCCCTTGGAACTTGTATTGCCTCACAATCGAAGCGGGGTCATCTTCCACGTTCCACGCTCCACTATACTTGCACCGCCTCACAATGGAGGCCGGGCCAGCTGTGCTGCGTCACATTCCTCTTTACTTGCAACGCCTCACAATGGAGACTGGGCCTGCCACGTAGTACTGTACAAATTTGTAGTTGAACTGCCTCACAATGGAGGCCGGCGATACTGCGGTGCGCCGCTCCCCGCTCTACTTGCACCGCCTCGCAATGGGAGCCGACACTACCACTCCGTGTGGCGACCCTTGCAACTTGGATTGCCTCAGAATCGAAGCGGGGTCAGCTGCCATGTGCCACGATCCACTGTACTTGCACCGCCTCACAATGGAGGCCCGGCCAGCTGTCCTTTGCCTCATTCCTCTGTACTTGCACCGCCTCACAATGGAGGCCGGCGACGCCATCCTGCGCCACGCCCTTTGCACTTGCACTGCCTCACAATGGAGACCAAGTCTGCCACGCTGTGCCGTACCCCATTGGAGGTGGACAGCCTCCCAATGGACGCCGTGGCGGCCACGCTGTGCCGCACCCCTTGGAACTTGTATTGCCTTACAATCGAAGCGGGGTCAGCTGCAATGTGCCACCCTGCGCCACACCCTTTGCACTTGCACTGCCTCACAATGGAGACCAAGTCTGCCACGCTGTCCCGTACCCCATTGGAGGTGCACCGCTTCACAATGGAAGCCGAGGCTGCCACGCTGTGCCGCACCCCTTGGAACTTGTATTGCCTCACAACCGAAGCGGGGTCATCTTCCACGTTCCACGCTCCACTATACTTGCACCGCCTCACAATGGAGGCCGGGCCAGCTGTGCTGCGTCACATTCCTCTTTACTTGCAACGCCTCACAATGGAGACTGGGCCTGCCACGTAGTACTGTACAAATTTGTAGTTGAACTGCCTCACAATGGAGGCCGGCGATACTGCGGTGCGCCGCTCCCCGCTCTACTTGCACCGCCTCGCAATGGGAGCCGACACTACCACTCCGTGTGGCGACCCTTGCAACTTGTATTGCCTCACAATCGAAGCGGGGTCAGGTGCCATGTGCCACGCTCCACTGTACTTGCACCGCCTCACAATGGAGGCCCGGCCAGCTGTCCTTTGCCTCATTCCTCTGCACTTGCACCGCCTCACAATGGAGGCCGGTGACGCCATCCTGCGCCACGCCCTTTGCACTTGCACTGCCTCACAATGGAGACCAAGTCTGCCACGCTGTGCCGTACCCCATTGGAGGTGGACAGCCTCCCAATGGACGCCGTGGCGGCCACGCTGTGCCGCACCCCTTGGAACTTGTATTGCCTTACAATCGAAGCGGGGTCAGCTGCAATGTGCCACCCTGCGCCACGCCCTTTGCACTTGCACTGCCTCACAATGGAGACCAAGTCTGCCACGCTGTCCCGTACCCCATTGGAGGTGCACCGCTTCACAATGGAAGCCGAGGCTGCCACGCTGTGCCGCACCCCTTGGAACTTGTATTGCCTCACAATCGAAGCGGGGTCATCTTCCACGTTCCACGCTCCACTGTACTTGCACCGCCTCACAATGGAGGCCGGCGACGCCACCCTGTGCCACGCCCTTTGCACTTGCACTGCCTCACAATGGATACCAAGTCTGGTACCCTGTGCCGTAACCCATTGGAGGTGCACCGCTTCCCAATGGAAACTGGGCCTACCACGAATACTGCACCGCTTGGAAATTGTATTGCCTCACAATCGAAGCGGGGTCAGCTGCCATGTGCCACTCTCCACTGTACTTGCACCGCTTCACAATGGAGGCCCGTGACGCCACCCTGCGCCACGCCCTTTGCACTTGCACTGCCTCACAATGGAGACCAAGTCTGCCACGCTGTGCCGTACCCCATTGGAGGTGGACAGCCTCCCAATGGACGCCGGGGCGGCCACGCTGTGCCGCACCCCTTGGAACTTGTATTGCCTCACAATCGAAGCGGGGTCAGCTGCAATGTGCCACGCTCCACTGTACTTGCACAGCCTCACAAAGGATGCTGGGCCAGCTATGCTGCGCCACATTGCTCTGTACTTGCAACGCCTCACAATGGAGGCCGGGGATGCTGCGGTGCGCCGCTCCCCGCTCTACTTGCACCGCCTCGCAATGGGAGACGACACGGCCACTCTGTGTGGCGACCCTTGGAACTTGTATTTCCTCACAATCGAAGCGGGGTCAGCTGCCATGTGCCACGCTCCACTGTACGTGCACCGCCTCACAATGGAGGCCGGGCCAGCTGTGCTGCGTCACATTCCTCTTTACTTGCAAAGCCTCACAATGGAGACTGGGCCTGCCACGTAGTACTGTACAAATTTGTAGTTGAACTGCCTCACAATGGAGGCCGGCGATACTGCGGTGCGCCGCTCCCCGCTCTACTTGCACCGCCTCGCAATGGGAGCCGACACTACCACTCCGTGTGGCGACCCTTGGAACTTGGATTGCCTCACAATCGAAGCGGGGTCAGCTGCCATGTGCCACGATCCACTGTACTTGCACCGCCTCACAATGGAGGCCCGGCCAGCTGTCCTTTGCCTCATTCCTCTGCACTTGCACCGCCTCACAATGGAGGCCGGCGACGCCATCCTGCGCCACGCCCTTTGCACTTTCACTGCCTCACAATGGAGACCAAGTCTGCCACGCTGTGCCGTACCCCATTGGAGGTGGACAGCCTCCCAATGGACGCCGGGGCGGCCACGCTGTGCCGCACCCCTTGGAACTTGTATTGCCTCACAATCGAAGCGGGGTCAGCTGCAATGTGCCACGCTCCACTGTACTTGCACCGCCTCACAATGGATGCTGGGCCAGCTATGCTGCGCCACATTGCTCTGTACTTGCAACGCCTCACAATGGATGCCGGGGATGCCGCGGTGCGCGGCTCCCCGCTCTACTTGCACCGCCTCGCAATGGGAGCCGACACTACCACTCTGTATGGCGACCCTTGGAACTTGGATTGCCTCACAATCGAAGCGGGGTCAGCTGCCATGTGCCACGCTCCACTGTACTTGCACCGCCTCACAATGGAGGCCGGTGACGCCACCCTGCGCCACGCCCTTTGCACTTGCACTGCCTCACAATGGAGACCAAGTCTGCCACGCTGTCCCGTACCCCATTGGAGGTGCACCGCTTCACAATGGAGGCCGGGGATGCTGCGTTGCTCCGCTCCCCGCTCTACTTGCACTGCCTCGCAATGGGAGCCGATACTGCCACTCTGTGTGGTAACCCTTGGAACTTGTATTGCCTCACAATCGAAGCGGGGTCAGCTGCCATGTGCCACGCTCCACTGTACTTGCACCGCCTCACAATGGAGGCCCGGCCAGCTGTCCTGTGCCTCATTCCTCTGTACTTGCACCGCCTCACAATGGAGGCCCGGCCAGCCGTGCTGCACTGTTCTCCGCTGTATTGGCACCGCCTCACAATGGAGGCCGGCGACGCCACCCTGTGCCACGCCCTTTGCACTTGCACTGCCTCACAATGAATACCAAGTATGGTACCCTGTGCCGTAACCCATTGGAGGTGCACCGCTTCACATTGGAAGCCGGGCCTACCACGAATACTGCACCGCATGGAAATTGTATTGCCTCACAATCGAAGCGGGGTCAGCTGCCATGTGCCACTCTCCACTGTACTTGCACCGCTTCACAATGGAGGCCGGCGACGCCACCCTGCGCCACGCCCTTTGCACTTGCACTGCCTCACAATGGAGACCAAGTCTGCCACGCTGTCCCGTACCCCATTGGAGGTGCACCGCTTCACAATGGAAGCCAACCCTGCCACAAATACCGCACCGCTTGGAACTTGTATTGCCTCACAATCGAAGCGGGGTCAGCTGCCATGTGCCACGCTCCACTGTACTTGCACCGCCTCACAATGGAGGCCCGTGACGCCACCCTGCGCCACGCCCTTTGCACTTGCACTGCCTCACAATGGAGACCAAGTCTGCCACGCTGTGCCGTACCCCATTGGAGGTGGACAGCCTCCCAATGGACGCCGGGGCGGCCACGCTGTGCCGCACCCCTTGGAACTTGTATTGCCTCACAATCGAAGCGGGGTCAGCTGCAATGTGCCACGCTCCACTGTACTTGCACCGCCTCACAATGGATGCTGGGCCAGCTATGCTGCGCCACATTGCTCTGTACTTGCAACGCCTCACAATGGAGGCCGGGGATGCCGCGGTGCGCGGCTCCCCGCTCTACTTGCACCGCCTCGCAATGGGAGCCGACACTGCCACTCTGTATGGCGACCCTTGGAACTTGTATTGCCTCACAATCGAAGCGGGGTCAGCTGCCATGTGCCACGCTCCACTGTACTTGCACCGCCTCACAATGGAGGCCGGTGACGCCACCCTGCGCCACGCCCTTTGCACTTGCACTGCCTCACAATGGAGACCAAGTCTGCCACGCTGTCCCGTACCCCATTGGAGGTGCACCGCTTCACAATGGAGGCCGGGGATGCTGCGGTGCGCCGATCCCCGCTCTACTTGCACTGCCTCGCAATGGGAGCCGACACTGCCACTCTGTGTGGCACCCCTTGGAACTTGTATTGCCTCACAATCGAAGCGGGGTCAGCTGCCATGTGCCACGCTCCACTGTACTTGCACCGCCTCACAATGCAGGCCCGGCCAGCTGTCCTGTGCCTCATTCCTCTGTACTTGCACCGCCTCACAATGGAGGCCCGGCCAGCCGTGCTGCACTGTTCTCCGCTGTATTGGCACCGCCTCACAATGGAGGCCGGCGACGCCACCCTGTGCCACGCCCTTTGCACTTGCACTGCCTCACAATGAATACAAAGTATGGTACCCTGTGCCGTAACCCATTGGAGGTGCACCGCTTCACATTGGAAGCCGGGCCTACCACGAATACTGCACCGCATGGAAATTGTATTGCCTCACAATCGAAGCGGGGTCAGCTGCCATGTGCCACTCTCCACTGTACGTGCACCGCCTCACAATGGAGGCCCGTGACGCCACCCTGCGCCACGCCCTTTGCACTTGCACTGCCTCACAATGGAGACCAAGTCTGCCACGCTGTGCCGTACCCCATTGGAGGTGGACAGCCTCCCAATGGACGCCGGGGCGGCCACGCTGTGCCGCACCCCTTCGAACTTGTATTGCCTCACAATCGAAGCGGGGTCAGCTGCAATGTGCCACGCTCCACTGTACTTGCACCGCCTCACAATGGATGCTGGGCCAGCTATGCTGCGCCACATTGCTCTGTACTTGCAACGCCTCACAATGGAGGCCGGGGATGCTGCGGTGCGCCGCTCCCCGCTCTACTTGCACCGCCTCGCAATGTTAGACGACACGGCCACTCTGTGTGGTGACCCTTGGAACTTGTATTTCCTCACAATCGAAGCGGGGTCAGCTGCCATGTGCCACGCTCCACTGTACGTGCACCGCCTCACAATGGAGGCCCGTGACGCCACCCTGTGCCACGCCCTTTGCACTTGCACTGCCTCACAATGGAGACCAAGTCTGCCACGCTGTGCCGTACCCCATTGGAGGTGGACAGCCTCCCAATGGACGCCGGGGCGGCCACGCTGTGCCGCACCCCTTGGAACTTGTATTGCCTCACAATCGAAGCGGGGTCATCTTCCACGTTCCACGCTCCACTATACTTGCACCGCCTCACAATGGAGGCCGGGCCAGCTGTGCTGCGTCACATTCCTCTTTACTTGCAACGCCTCACAATGGAGACTGGGCCTGCCACGTAGTACTGTACAAATTTGTAGTTGAACTGCCTCACAATGGAGGCCGGCGATACTGCGGTGCGCCGCTCCCCGCTCTACTTGCACTGCCTCGCAATGGGAGCCGACACTACCACTCCGTGTGGCGACCCTTGCAACTTGGATTGCCTCAGAATCGAAGCGGGGTCAGCTGCCATGTGCCACGATCCACTGTACTTGCACCGCCTCACAATGGAGGCCCGGCCAGCTGTCCTTTGCCTCATTCCTCTGCACTTGCACCGCCTCACAATGGAGGCCGGCGACGCCATCCTGCGCCACGCCCTTTGCACTTTCACTGCCTCACAATGGAGACCAAGTCTGCCACGCTGTGCCGTACCCCATTGGAGGTGGACAGCCTCCCAATGGACGCCGGGGCGGCCACGCTGTGCCGCACCCCTTGGAACTTGTATTGCCTCACAATCGAAGCGGGGTCAGCTGCAATGTGCCACGCTCCACTGTACTTGCACCGCCTCACAATGGATGCTGGGCCAGCTATGCTGCGCCACATTGCTCTGTACTTGAAACGCCTCACAATGGAGGCCGGGGATGCTGCGGTGCGCGGCTCCCCGCTCTACTTGCACCGCCTCGCAATGGGAGCCGACACTGCCACTCTGTATGGCGACCCTTGGAACTTGTATTGCCTCACAATCAAAGCAGGGTCAGCTGCAATGTGCCACGCTCCACTGTACTTGCACCGCCTCACAATGGAGGCCGGCGACGCCACCCTGCGCCACGCCCTTTGCACTTGCACTGCCTCACAATGGAGACCAAGTCTGCCACGCTGTGCCGTACCCCATTGGAGGTGGACAGCCTCCCAATGGACGCCGGGGCGGCCACGCTGTGCCGCACCCCTTGGAACTTGTATTGCCTTACAATCGAAGCGGGGTCAGCTGCAATGTGCCACCCTGCGCCACACCCTTTGCACTTGCACTGCCTCACAATGGAGACCAAGTCTGCCACGCTGTCCCGTACCCCATTGGAGGTGCACCGCTTCACAATGGAAGCCGAGGCTGCCACGCTGTGCCGCACCCCTTGGAACTTGTATTGCCTCACAACCGAAGCTGGGTCATCTTCCACGTTCCACGCTCCACTATACTTGCACCGCCTCACAATGGAGGCCGGGCCAGCTGTGCTGCGTCACATTCCTCTTTACTTGCAACGCCTCACAATGGAGACTGGGCCTGCCACGTAGTACTGTACAAATTTGTAGTTGAACTGCCTCACAATGGAGGCCGGCGATACTGCGGTGCGCCGCTCCCCGCTCTACTTGCACCGCCTCGCAATGGGAGCCGACACTACCACTCCGTGTGGCGACCCTTGCAACTTGTATTGCCTCACAATCGAAGCGGGGTCAGGTGCCATGTGCCACGCTCCACTGTACTTGCACCGCCTCACAATGGAGGCCCGGCCAGCTGTCCTTTGCCTCATTCCTCTGCACTTGCACCGCCTCACAATGGAGGCCGGTGACGCCACCCTGCGCCACGCCCTTTGCACTTTCACTGCCTCACAATGGAGACCAAGTCTGCCACGCTGTGCCGTACCCCATTGGAGGTGGACAGCCTCCCAATGGACGCCGTGGCGGCCACGCTGTGCCGCACCCCTTGGAACTTGTATTGCCTTACAATCGAAGCGGGGTCAGCTGCAATGTGCCACCCTGCGCCACGCCCTTTGCACTTGCACTGCCTCACAATGGAGACCAAGTCTGCCACGCTGTCCCGTACCCCATTGGAGGTGCACCGCTTCACAATGGAAGCCGAGGCTGCCACGCTGTGCCGCACCCCTTGGAACTTGTATTGCCTCACAACCGAAGCGGGGTCATCTTCCACGTTCCACGCTCCACTGTACTTGCACCGCCTCACAATGGAGGCCGGCGACGCCACCCTGTGCCACGCCCTTTGCAGTTGCACTGCCTCACAATGGATACCAAGTCTGGTACCCTGTGCCGTAACCCATTGGAGGTGCACCGCTTCCCAATGGAAACTGGGCCTACCACGAATACTGCACCGCTTGGAAATTGTATTGCCTCACAATCGAAGCGGGGTCAGCTGCCATGTGCCACTCTCCACTGTACTTGCACCGCTTCCCAATGGAGGCCCGTGACGCCACCCTGCGCCACGCCCTTTGCACTTGCACTGCCTCACAATGGAGACCAAGTCTGCCACGCTGTGCCGTACCCCATTGGAGGTGGACAGCCTCCCAATGGACGCCGGGGCGGCCACGCTGTGCCGCACCCCTTGGAACTTGTATTGCCTCACAATCGAAGCGGGGTCAGCTGCAATGTGCCACGCTCCACTGTACTTGCACAGCCTCACAAAGGATGCTGGGCCAGCTATGCTGCGCCACATTGCTCTGTACTTGCAACGCCTCACAATGGAGGCCGGGGATGCTGCGGTGCGCCGCTCCCCGCTCTACTTGCACCGCCTCGCAATGGGAGACGACACGGCCACTCTGTGTGGCGACCCTTGGAACTTGTATTTCCTCACAATCGAAGCGGGGTCAGCTGCCATGTGCCACGCTCCACTGTACGTGCACCGCCTCACAATGGAGGCCGGGCCAGCTGTCCTGAGACACATTCCTCTTTACTTGCAACGCCTCACAATGGAGACTGGGCCTGCCACGTAGTACTGTACAAATTTGTAGTTGAACTGCCTCACAATGGAGGCCGGCGATACTGCGGTGCGCCGCTCCCCGCTCTACTTGCACCGCCTCGCAATGGGAGCCGACACTACCACTCCGTGTGGCGACCCTTGCAACTTGGATTGCCTCACAATCGAAGCGGGGTCAGCTGCCATGTGCCACGATCCACTGTACTTGCACCGCCTCACAATGGAGGCCCGGCCAGCTGTCCTTTGCCTCATTCCTCTGCACTTGCACCGCCTCACAATGGAGGCCGGCGACGCCATCCTGCGCCACGCCCTTTGCACTTTCACTGCCTCACAATGGAGACCAAGTCTGCCACGCTGTGCCGTACCCCATTGGAGGTGGACAGCCTCCCAATGGACGCCGGGGCGGCCACGCTGTGCCGCACCCCTTGGAACTTGTATTGCCTCACAATCGAAGCGGGGTCAGCTGCAATGTGCCACGCTCCACTGTACTTGCACCGCCTCACAATGGATGCTGGGCCAGCTATGCTGCGCCACATTGCTCTGTACTTGCAACGCCTCACAATGGAGGCCGGGGATGCTGCGGTGCGCGGCTCCCCGCTCTACTTGCACCGCCTCGCAATGGGAGCCGACACTGCCACTCTGTATGGCGACCCTTGGAACTTGTATTGCCTCACAATCAAAGCAGGGTCAGCTGCAATGTGCCACGCTCCACTGTACTTGCACCGCCTCACAATGGAGGCCGGCGACGCCACCCTGCGCCACGCCCTTTGCACTTTCACTGCCTCACAATGGAGACCAAGTCTGCCACGCTGTGCCGTACCCCATTGGAGGTGGACAGCCTCCCAATGGACGCCGGGGCGGCCACGCTGTGCCGCACCCCTTCGAACTTGTATTGCCTCACAATCGAAGCGGGGTCAGCTGCAATGTGCCACGCTCCACTGTACTTGCACCGCCTCACAATGGATGCTGGGCCAGCTATGCTGCGCCACATTGCTCTGTACTTGCAACGCCTCACAATGGATGCCGGGGATGCCGCGGTGCGCGGCTCCCCGCTCTACTTGGACCGCCTCGCAATGGGAGCCGACACTGCCACTCTGTATGGTGACCCTTGGAACTTGTATTGCCTCACAATCAAAGCAGGGTCAGCTGCCATGTGCCACGCTCCACTGTACTTGCACCGCCTCACAATGGAGGCCGGTGACGCCACCCTGCGCCACGCCCTTTGCACTTGCACTGCCTCACAATGGAGACCAAGTCTGCCACGCTGTCCCGTACCCCATTGGAGGTGCACCGCTTCACAATGGAGGCCGGGGATGCTGCAGTGCGCCGCTCCCCGCTCTACTTGCACTGCCTCGCAATGGGAGCCGACACTGCCACTCTGTGTGGCACCCCTTGGAACTTGTATTGCCTCACAATCGAAGCGGGGTCAGCTGCCATGTGCCACGCTCCACTGTACTTGCACCGCCTCACAATGCAGGCCCGGCCAGCTGTCCTGTGCCTCATTCCTCTGTACTTGCACCGCCTCACAATGGAGGCCCGGCCAGCCGTGCTGCACTGTTCTCCGCTGTATTGGCACCGCCTCACAATGGAGGCCGGCGACGCCACCCTGTGCCACGCCCTTTGCACTTTTACTGCCTCACAATGAATACCAAGTATGGTACCCTGTGCCGTAACCCATTGGAGGTGCACCGCTTCACATTGGAAGCCGGGCCTACCACGAATACTGCACCGCATGGAAATTGTATTGCCTCACAATCGAAGCGGGGTCAGCTGCAATGTGCCACCCTGCGCCACGCCCTTTGCACTTTCACTGCCTCACAATGGAGACCAAGTCTGCCACGCTCTGCCGTACCCCATTGGAGTTGGACAGCCTCCCAATGGACGCCGGGGCGGCCACGCTGTGCCGCACCCCTTGGAACTTGTATTGCCTTACAATCGAAGCGGGGTCAGCTGCAATGTGCCACGCTCCACTGTACTTGCACCGCCTCACAATGGAGGCCGGCGACGCCACCCTGTGCCACGCCCTTTGCACTTGCACTGCCTCACAATGGATACCAAGTCTGGTACCCTGTGCCGTAACCCATTGGAGGTGCACCGCTTCCCAATGGAAACTGGGCCTACCACGAATACTGCACCGCTTGGAAATTGTATTGCCTCACAATCGAAGCGGGGTCAGCTGCCATGTGCCACTCTCCACTGTACTTGCACCGCTTCACAATGGAGGCCGGCGACGCCACCCTGCGCCACGCCCTTTGCACTTGCACTGCCTCACAATGGAGACCAAGTCTGCCACGCTGTGCCGTACCCCATTGGAGGTGCACCGCTTCACAATGGAAGCCAACCCTGCCACAAATACCGTACCGCTTGGAACTTGTATTGCCTCACAATCGAAGCGGGGTCAGCTGCCATGTGCCACGCTCCACTGTACTTGCACCGCCTCACAATGGAGGCCGGTGACGCCACCCTGCGCCACGCCCTTTGCACTTGCACTGCCTCACAATGATGACCAAGTCTGCCACGCTGTGCCGTACCCCATTGGAGGTGGACAGCCTCCCAATGGACGCCGGGGCGGCCACGCTGTGCCGCACCCCTTGGAACTTGTATTGCCTCACAATCGAAGCGGGGTCAGCTGCAATGTGCCACGCTCCACTGTACTTGCACAGCCTCACAATGGATGCTGGGCCAGCTATGCTGCGCCACATTGCTCTGTACTTGCAACGCCTCACAATGGAGGCCGGGGATGCTGCGGTGCGCCGCTCCCCGCTCTACTTGCACCGCCTCGCAATGGGAGACGACACGGCCACTCTGTGTGGCGACCCTTGGAACTTGTATTTCCTCACAATCGAAGCGGGGTCAGCTGCCATGTGCCACGCTCCACTGTACGTGCACCGCCTCACAATGGAGGCCCGTGACGCCACCCTGCGCCACGCCCTTTGCACTTTCACTGCCTCACAATGGAGACCAAGTCTGCCACGCTGTGCCGTACCCCATTGGAGGTGGACAGCCTCCCAATGGACGCCGGGGCGGCCACGCTGTGCCGCACCCCTTGGAACTTGTATTGCCTCACAATCGAAGCGGGGTCATCTTCCACGTTCCACGCTCCACTATACTTGCACCGCCTCACAATGGAGGCCGGGCCAGCTGTGCTGCGTCACATTCCTCTTTACTTGCAAAGCCTCACAATGGAGACTGGGCCTGCCACGTAGTACTGTACAAATTTGTAGTTGAACTGCCTCACAATGGAGGCCGGCGATACTGCGGTGCGCCGCTCCCCGCTCTACTTGCACCGCCTCGCAATGGGAGCCGACACTACCACTCTGTATGGCGACCCTTGGAACTTGGATTGCCTCAGAATCGAAGCGGGGTCAGCTGCCATGTGCCACGATCCACTGTACTTGCACCGCCTCACAATGGAGGCCCGGCCAGCTGTCCTTTGCCTCATTCCTCTGCACTTGCACCGCCTCACAATGGAGGCCGGCGACGCCACCCTGCGCCACGCCCTTTGCACTTGCACTGCCTCACAATGGAGACCAAGTCTGCCACGCTGTGCCGTACCCCATTGGAGGTGGACAGCCTCCCAATGGACGCCGGGGCGGCCACGCTGTGCCGCACCCCTTCGAACTTGTATTGCCTCACAATCGAAGCGGGGTCAGCTGCAATGTGCCACGCTCCACTGTACTTGCACCGCCTCACAATGGATGCTGGGCCAGCTATGCTGCGCCACATTGCTCTGTACTTGCAACGCCTCACAATGGAGGCCGGGGATGCCGCGGTGCGCGGCTCCCCGCTCTACTTGGACCGCCTCGCAATGGGAGCCGACACTGCCACTCTGTATGGTGACCCTTGGAACTTGTATTGCCTCACAATCAAAGCAGGGTCAGCTGCCATGTGCCACGCTCCACTGTACTTGCACCGCCTCACAATGGAGGCCGGTGACGCCACCCTGCGCCACGCCCTTTGCACTTGCACTGCCTCACAATGGAGACCAAGTCTGCCACGCTGTCCCGTACCCCATTGGAGGTGCACCGCTTCACAATGGAGGCCGGGGATGCTGCAGTGCGCCGATCCCCGCTCTACTTGCACTGCCTCGCAATGGGAGCCGACACTGCCACTCTGTGTGGCACCCCTTGGAAATTGTATTGCCTCACAATCGAAGCGGGGTCAGCTGCCATGTGCCACGCTCCACTGTACTTGCACCGCCTCACAATGCAGGCCCGGCCAGCTGTCCTGTGCCTCATTCCTCTGTACTTGCACCGCCTCACAATGGAGGCCCGGCCAGCCGTGCTGCACTGTTCTCCGCTGTATTGGCACCGCCTCACAATGGAGGCCGGCGACGCCACCCTGTGCCACGCCCTTTGCACTTGCACTGCCTCACAATGAATACAAAGTATGGTACCCTGTGCCGTAACCCATTGGAGGTGCACCGCTTCACACTGGAAGCCGGGCCTACCACGAATACTGCACCGCATGGAAATTGTATTGCCTCACAATCGAAGCGGGGTCAGCTGCCATGTGCCACTCTCCACTGTACTTGCACCGCTTCACAATGGAGGCCGGCGACGCCACCCTGCGCCACGCCCTTTGCACTTGCACTGCCTCACAATGGAGACCAAGTCTGCCACGCTGTGCCGTACCCCATTGGAGGTGGACAGCCTCCCAATGGACGCCGGGGCGGCCACGCTGTGCCGCACCCCTTGGAACTTGTATTGCCTCACAATCGAAGCGGGGTCAGCTGCAATGTGCCACGCTCCACTGTACTTGCACCGCCTCACAATGGATGCTGGGCCAGCTATGCTGCGCCACATTGCTCTGTACTTGCAACGCCTCACAATGGAGGCCGGGGATGCCGCGGTGCGCGGCTCCCCGCTCTACTTGCACCGCCTCGCAATGGGAGCCGACACTGCCACTCTGTATGGCGACCCTTGGAACTTGTATTGCCTCACAATCAAAGCAGGGTCAGCTGCAATGTGCCACGCTCCACTGTACTTGCACCGCCTCACAATGGAGGCCGGCGACGCCACCCTGCGCCACGCCCTTTGCACTTGCACTGCCTCACAATGGAGACCAAGTCTGCCACGCTGTGCCGTACCCCATTGGAGGTGGACAGCCTCCCAATGGACGCCGTGGCGGCCACGCTGTGCCGCACCCCTTGGAACTTGTATTGCCTTACAATCGAAGCGGGGTCAGCTGCAATGTGCCACCCTGCGCCACGCCCTTTGCACTTGCACTGCCTCACAATGGAGACCAAGTCTGCCACGCTGTCCCGTACCCCATTGGAGGTGCACCGCTTCACAATGGACGCCGGGGCTGCCACGCTGTGCCGCACCCCTTGGAACTTGTATTGCCTCACAATCGAAGCGGGGTCATCTTCCACGTTCCACGCTCCACTATACTTGCACCGCCTCACAATGGAGGCCGGGCCAGCTGTGCTGCGTCACATTCCTCTTTACTTGCAACGCCTCACAATGGAGACTGGGCCTGCCACGTAGTACTGTACAAATTTGTAGTTCAACTGCCTCACAATGGAGGCCGGCGATACTGCGGTGCGCCGCTCCCCGCTCTACTTGCACCGCCTCGCAATGGGAGCCGACACTACCACTCCGTGTGGCGACCCTTGCAACTTGTATTGCCTCACAATCGAAGCGGGGTCAGCTGCCATGTGCCACGCTCCACTGTACTTGCACCGCCTCACAATGGAGGCCCGGCCAGCTGTCCTTTGCCTCATTCCTCTGCACTTGCACCGCCTCACAATGGAGGCCGGTGACGCCACCCTGCGCCACGCCCTTTGCACTTGCACTGCCTCACAATGGAGACCAAGTCTGCCACGCTGTGCCGTACCCCATTGGAGGTGGACAGCCTCCCAATGGACGCCGTGGCGGCCACGCTGTGCCGCACCCCTTGGAACTTGTATTGCCTTACAATCGAAGCGGGGTCAGCTGCAATGTGCCACCCTGCGCCACGCCCTTTGCACTTTCACTGCCTCACAATGGAGACCAAGTCTGCCACGCTCTGCCGTACCCCATTGGAGGTGGACAGCCTCCCAATGGACGCCGGGGCGGCCACGCTGTGCCGCACCCCTTGGAACTTGTATTGCCTTACAATCGAAGCGGGGTCAGCTGCAATGTGCCACGCTCCACTGTACTTGCACCGCCTCACAATGGAGGCCGGCGACGCCAGCCTGTGCCACGCCCTTTGCAGTTGCACTGCCTCACAATGGATACCAAGTCTGGTACCCTGTGCCGTAACCCATTGGAGGTGCACCGCTTCCCAATGGAAACTGGGCCTACCACGAATACTGCACCGCTTGGAAATTGTATTGCCTCACAATCGAAGCGGGGTCAGCTGCCATGTGCCACTCTCCACTGTACTTGCACCGCTTCACAATGGAGGCCGGCGACGCCACCCTGCGCCACGCCCTTTGCACTTGCACTGCCTCACAATGGAGACCAAGTCTGCCACGCTGTGCCGTACCCCATTGGAGGTGCACCGCTTCACAATGGAAGCCAACCCTGCCACAAATACCGTACCGCTTGGAACTTGTATTGCCTCACAATCGAAGCGGGGTCAGCTGCCATGTGCCACGCTCCACTGTACTTGCACCGCCTCACAATGGAGGCCGGTGACGCCACCCTGCGCCACGCCCTTTGCACTTTCACTGCCTCACAATGGAGACCAAGTCTGCCACGCTGTGCCGTACCCCATTGGAGGTGGACAGCCTCCCAATGGACGCCGGGGCGGCCACGCTGTGCCGCACCCCTTGGAACTTGTATTGCCTCACAATCGAAGCGGGGTCAGCTGCAATGTGCCACGCTCCACTGTACTTGCACAGCCTCACAAATGGATGCTGGGCCAGCTATGCTGCGCCACATTGCTCTGTACTTGCAACGCCTCACAATGGAGGCCGGGGATGCTGCGGTGCGCCGCTCCCCGCTCTACTTGCACCGCCTCGCAATGGGAGACGACACGGCCACTCTGTGTGGCGACCCTTGGAACTTGTATTTCCTCACAATCGAAGCGGGGTCAGCTGCCATGTGCCACGCTCCACTGTACGTGCACCGCCTCACAATGGAGGCCCGTGACGCCACCCTGCGCCACGCCCTTTGCACTTGCACTGCCTCACAATGGAGACCAAGTCTGCCACGCTGTGCCGTACCCCATTGGAGGTGGACAGCCTCCCAATGGACGCCGTGGCGGCCACGCTGTGCCGCACCCCTTGGAACTTGTATTGCCTCACAATCGAAGCGGGGTCATCTTCCACGTTCCACGCTCCACTATACTTGCACCGCCTCACAATGGAGGCCGGGCCAGCTGTGCTGCGTCACATTCCTCTTTACTTGCAACGCCTCACAATGGAGACTGGGCCTGCCACGTAGTACTGTACAAATTTGTAGTTGAACTGCCTCACAATGGAGGCCGGCGATACTGCGGTGCGCCGCTCCCCGCTCTACTTGCACCGCCTCGCAATGGGAGCCGACACTACCACTCCGTGTGGCGACCCTTGCAACTTGTATTGCCTCACAATCGAAGCGGGGTCAGGTGCCATGTGCCACGCTCCACTGTACTTGCACCGCCTCACAATGGAGGCCCGGCCAGCTGTCCTGTGCCTCATTCCTCTGCACTTGCACCGCCTCACAATGGAGGCCGGTGACGCCACCCTGCGCCACGCCCTTTGCACTTGCACTGCCTCACAATGGAGACCAAGTCTGCCACGCTGTCCCGTACCCCATTGGAGGTGCACCGCTTCACAATGGAGGCCGGGGATGCTGCAGTGCGCCGCTCCCCGCTCTACTTGCACTGCCTCGCAATGGGAGCCGACACTGCCACTCTGTGTGGCACCCCTTGGAACTTGTATTGCCTCACAATCGAAGCGGGGTCAGCTGCCATGTGCCACGCTCCACTGTACTTGCACCGCCTCACAATGCAGGCCCGGCCAGCTGTCCTGTGCCTCATTCCTCTGTACTTGCACCGCCTCACAATGGAGGCCCGGCCAGCCGTGCTGCACTGTTCTCCGCTGTATTGGCACCGCCTCACAATGGAGGCCGGCGACGCCACCCTGTGCCACGCCCTTTGCACTTGCACTGCCTCACAATGAATACCAAGTATGGTACCCTGTGCCGTAACCCATTGGAGGTGCACCGCTTCACATTGGAAGCCGGGCCTACCACGAATACTGCACCCCATGGAAATTGTATTGCCTCACAATCGAAGCGGGGTCAGCTGCCATGTGCCACGCTCCACTGTACTTGCACCGCCTCACAATGGAGGCCGGTGACGCCACCCTGCGCCACGCCCTTTGCACTTGCACTGCCTCACAATGGAGACCAAGTCTGCCACGCTGTGCCGTACCCCATTGGAGGTGGACAGCCTCCCAATGGACGCCGTGGCGGCCACGCTGTGCCGCACCCCTTGGAACTTGTATTGCCTTACAATCGAAGCGGGGTCAGCTGCAATGTGCCACCCTGCGCCACGCCCTTTGCACTTGCACTGCCTCACAATGGAGACCAAGTCTGCCACGCTGTCCCGTACCCCATTGGAGGTGCACCGCTTCACAATGGAAGCCGAGGCTGCCACGCTGTGCCGCACCCCTTGGAACTTGTATTGCCTCACAATCGAAGCGGGGTCATCTTCCACGTTCCACGCTCCACTATACTTGCACCGCCTCACAATGGAGGCCGGGCCAGCTGTGCTGCGTCACATTCCTCTTTACTTGCAAAGCCTCACAATGGAGACTGGGCCTGCCACGTAGTACTGTACAAATTTGTAGTTGAACTGCCTCACAATGGAGGCCGGCGATACTGCGGTGCGCCGCTCCCCGCTCTACTTGCACCGCCTCGCAATGGGAGCCGACACTACCACTCTGTATGGCGACCCTTGGAACTTGGATTGCCTCACAATCGAAGCGGGGTCAGCTGCCATGTGCCACGCTCCACTGTACTTGCACCGCCTCACAATGGAGGCCCGGCCAGCTGTCCTTTGCCTCATTCCTCTGCACTTGCACCGCCTCACAATGGAGGCCGGTGACGCCATCCTGCGCCACGCCCTTTGCACTTGCACTGCCTCACAATGGAGACCAAGTCTGCCACGCTGTGCCGTACCCCATTGGAGGTGGACAGCCTCCCAATGGACGCCGTGGCGGCCACGCTGTGCCGCACCCCTTGGAACTTGTATTGCCTCACAATCGAAGCGGGGTCAGCTGCAATGTGCCACCCTGCGCCACGCCCTTTGCACTTGCACTGCCTCACAATGGAGACCAAGTCTGCCACGCTGTCCCGTACCCCATTGGAGGTGCACCGCTTCACAATGGAAGCCGAGGCTGCCACGCTGTGCCGCACCCCTTGGAACTTGTATTGCCTCACAACCGAAGCGGGGTCATCTTCCACGTTCCACGCTCCACTGTACTTGCACCGCCTCACAATGGAGGCCGGCGACGCCACCCTGTGCCACGCCCTTTGCAGTTGCACTGCCTCACAATGGATACCAAGTCTGGTACCCTGTGCCGTAACCCATTGGAGGTGCACCGCTTCCCAATGGAAACTGGGCCTACCACGAATACTGCACCGCTTGGAAATTGTATTGCCTCACAATCGAAGCGGGGTCAGCTGCCATGTGCCACTCTCCACTGTACTTGCACCGCCTCACAATGGAGGCCCGTGACGCCACCCTGCGCCACGCCCTTTGCACTTGCACTGCCTCACAATGGAGACCAAGTCTGCCACGCTGTGCCGTACCCCATTGGAGGTGGACAGCCTCCCAATGGACGCCGGGGCGGCCACGCTGTGCCGCACCCCTTGGAACTTGTATTGCCTCACAATCGAAGCGGGGTCAGCTGCAATGTGCCACGCTCCACTGTACTTGCACAGCCTCACAAAGGATGCTGGGCCAGCTATGCTGCGCCACATTGCTCTGTACTTGCAACGCCTCACAATGGAGGCCGGGGATGCTGCGGTGCGCCGCTCCCCGCTCTACTTGCACCGCCTCGCAATGGGAGACGACACGGCCACTCTGTGTGGCGACCCTTGGAACTTGTATTGCCTCACAATCGAAGCGGGGTCAGCTGCCATGTGCCACGCTCCACTGTACGTGCACCGCCTCACAATGGAGGCCGGGCCAGCTGTGCTGCGTCACATTCCTCTTTACTTGCAACGCCTCACAATGGAGACTGGGCCTGCCACGTAGTACTGTACAAATTTGTAGTTGAACTGCCTCACAATGGAGGCCGGCGATACTGCGGTGCGCCGCTCCCCGCTCTACTTGCACCGCCTCGCAATGGGAGCCGACACTACCACTCCGTGTGGCGACCCTTGGAACTTGGATTGCCTCACAATCGAAGCGGGGTCAGCTGCCATGTGCCACGCTCCACTGTACTTGCACCGCCTCACAATGGAGGCCCGGCCAGCTGTCCTTTGCCTCATTCCTCTGCACTTGCACCGCCTCACAATGGAGGCCGGCGACGCCATCCTGCGCCACGCCCTTTGCACTTTCACTGCCTCACAATGGAGACCAAGTCTGCCACGCTGTGCCGTACCCCATTGGAGGTGGACAGCCTCCCAATGGACGCCGGGGCGGCCACGCTGTGCCGCACCCCTTGGAACTTGTATTGCCTCACAATCGAAGCGGGGTCAGCTGCAATGTGCCACGCTCCACTGTACTTGCACCGCCTCACAATGGATGCTGGGCCAGCTATGCTGCGCCACATTGCTCTGTACTTGCAACGCCTCACAATGGAGGCCGGGGATGCTGCGGTGCGCGGCTCCCCGCTCTACTTGCACCGCCTCGCAATGGGAGCCGACACTGCCACTCTGTATGGCGACCCTTGGAACTTGTATTGCCTCACAATCAAAGCAGGGTCAGCTGCAATGTGCCACGCTCCACTGTACTTGCACCGCCTCACAATGGAGGCCGGCGACGCCACCCTGCGCCACGCCCTTTGCACTTTCACTGCCTCACAATGGAGACCAAGTCTGCCACGCTGTGCCGTACCCCATTGGAGGTGGACAGCCTCCCAATGGACGCCGGGGCGGCCACGCTGTGCCGCACCCCTTGGAACTTGTATTGCCTCACAATCGAAGCGGGGTCATCTTCCACGTTCCACGCTCCACTATACTTGCACCGCCTCACAATGGAGGCCGGGCCAGCTGTGCTGCGTCACATTCCTCTTTACTTGCAACGCCTCACAATGGAGACTGGGCCTGCCACGTAGTACTGTACAAATTTGTAGTTGAACTGCCTCACAATGGAGGCCGGCGATACTGCGGTGCGCCGCTCCCCGCTCTACTTGCACCGCCTCGCAATGGGAGCCGACACTACCACTCCGTGTGGCGACCCTTGCAACTTGGATTGCCTCAGAATCGAAGCGGGGTCAGCTGCCATGTGCCACGATCCACTGTACTTGCACCGCCTCACAATGGAGGCCCGGCCAGCTGTCCTTTGCCTCATTCCTCTGCACTTGCACCGCCTCACAATGGAGGCCGGCGACGCCATCCTGCGCCACGCCCTTTGCACTTTCACTGCCTCACAATGGAGACCAAGTCTGCCACGCTGTGCCGTACCCCATTGGAGGTGGACAGCCTCCCAATGGACGCCGGGGCGGCCACGCTGTGCCGCACCCCTTGGAACTTGTATTGCCTCACAATCGAAGCGGGGTCAGCTGCAATGTGCCACGCTCCACTGTACTTGCACCGCCTCACAATGGATGCTGGGCCAGCTATGCTGCGCCACATTGCTCTGTACTTGCAACGCCTCACAATGGAGGCCGGGGATGCTGCGGTGCGCGGCTCCCCGCTCTACTTGCACCGCCTCGCAATGGGAGCCGACACTGCCACTCTGTATGGCGACCCTTGGAACTTGTATTGCCTCACAATCAAAGCAGGGTCAGCTGCAATGTGCCACGCTCCACTGTACTTGCACCGCCTCACAATGGAGGCCGGCGACGCCACCCTGCGCCACGCCCTTTGCACTTGCACTGCCTCACAATGGAGACCAAGTCTGCCACGCTGTGCCGTACCCCATTGGAGGTGGACAGCCTCCCAATGGACGCCGTGGCGGCCACGCTGTGCCGCACCCCTTGGAACTTGTATTGCCTTACAATCGAAGCGGGGTCAGCTGCAATGTGCCACCCTGCGCCACACCCTTTGCACTTGCACTGCCTCACAATGGAGACCAAGTCTGCCACGCTGTCCCGTACCCCATTGGAGGTGCACCGCTTCACAATGGAAGCCGAGGCTGCCACGCTGTGCCGCACCCCTTGGAACTTGTATTGCCTCACAACCGAAGCGGGGTCATCTTCCACGTTCCACGCTCCACTATACTTGCACCGCCTCACAATGGAGGCCGGGCCAGCTGTGCTGCGTCACATTCCTCTTTACTTGCAACGCCTCACAATGGAGACTGGGCCTGCCACGTAGTACTGTACAAATTTGTAGTTGAACTGCCTCACAATGGAGGCCGGCGATACTGCGGTGCGCCGCTCCCCGCTCTACTTGCACCGCCTCGCAATGGGAGCCGACACTACCACTCCGTGTGGCGACCCTTGCAACTTGTATTGCCTCACAATCGAAGCGGGGTCAGGTGCCATGTGCCACGCTCCACTGTACTTGCACCGCCTCACAATGGAGGCCCGGCCAGCTGTCCTTTGCCTCATTCCTCTGCACTTGCACCGCCTCACAATGGAGGCCGGTGACGCCACCCTGCGCCACGCCCTTTGCACTTGCACTGCCTCACAATGGAGACCAAGTCTGCCACGCTGTGCCGTACCCCATTGGAGGTGGACAGCCTCCCAATGGACGCCGTGGCGGCCACGCTGTGCCGCACCCCTTGGAACTTGTATTGCCTTACAATCGAAGCGGGGTCAGCTGCAATGTGCCACCCTGCGCCACGCCCTTTGCACTTGCACTGCCTCACAATGGAGACCAAGTCTGCCACGCTGTCCCGTACCCCATTGGAGGTGCACCGCTTCACAATGGAAGCCGAGGCTGCCACGCTGTGCCGCACCCCTTGGAACTTGTATTGCCTCACAACCGAAGCGGGGTCATCTTCCACGTTCCACGCTCCACTGTACTTGCACCGCCTCACAATGGAGGCCGGCGACGCCACCCTGTGCCACGCCCTTTGCAGTTGCACTGCCTCACAATGGATACCAAGTCTGGTACCCTGTGCCGTAACCCATTGGAGGTGCACCGCTTCCCAATGGAAACTGGGCCTACCACGAATACTGCACCGCTTGGAAATTGTATTGCCTCACAATCGAAGCGGGGTCAGCTGCCATGTGCCACTCTCCACTGTACTTGCACCGCTTCCCAATGGAGGCCCGTGATGCCACCCTGCGCCACGCCCTTTGCACTTGCACTGCCTCACAATGGAGACCAAGTCTGCCACGCTGTGCCGTACCCCATTGGAGGTGGACAGCCTCCCAATGGACGCCGGGGCGGCCACGCTGTGCCGCACCCCTTGGAACTTGTATTGCCTCACAATCGAAGCGGGGTCAGCTGCAATGTGCCACGCTCCACTGTACTTGCACAGCCTCACAAAGGATGCTGGGCCAGCTATGCTGCGCCACATTGCTCTGTACTTGCAACGCCTCACAATGGAGGCCGGGGATGCTGCGGTGCGCCGCTCCCCGCTCTACTTGCACCGCCTCGCAATGGGAGACGACACGGCCACTCTGTGTGGCGACCCTTGGAACTTGTATTTCCTCACAATCGAAGCGGGGTCAGCTGCCATGTGCCACGCTCCACTGTACGTGCACCGCCTCACAATGGAGGCCGGGCCAGCTGTGCTGCGTCACATTCCTCTTTACTTGCAACGCCTCACAATGGAGACTGGGCCTGCCACGTAGTACTGTACAAATTTGTAGTTGAACTGCCTCACAATGGAGGCCGGCGATACTGCGGTGCGCCGCTCCCCGCTCTACTTGCACCGCCTCGCAATGGGAGCCGACACTACCACTCCGTGTGGCGACCTTTGGAACTTGGATTGCCTCACAATCGAAGCGGGGTCAGCTGCCATGTGCCACGATCCACTGTACTTGCACCGCCTCACAATGGAGGCCCGGCCAGCTGTCCTTTGCCTCATTCCTCTGCACTTGCACCGCCTCACAATGGAGGCCGGCGACGCCATCCTGCGCCACGCCCTTTGCACTTTCACTGCCTCACAATGGAGACCAAGTCTGCCACGCTGTGCCGTACCCCATTGGAGGTGGACAGCCTCCCAATGGACGCCGGGGCGGCCACGCTGTGCCGCACCCCTTGGAACTTGTATTGCCTCACAATCGAAGCGGGGTCAGCTGCAATGTGCCACGCTCCACTGTACTTGCACCGCCTCACAATGGATGCTGGGCCAGCTATGCTGCGCCACATTGCTCTGTACTTGCAACGCCTCACAATGGAGGCCGGGGATGCTGCGGTGCGCGGCTCCCCGCTCTACTTGCACCGCCTCGCAATGGGAGCCGACACTGCCACTCTGTATGGCGACCCTTGGAACTTGTATTGCCTCACAATCAAAGCAGGGTCAGCTGCAATGTGCCACGCTCCACTGTACTTGCACCGCCTCACAATGGAGGCCGGCGACGCCACCCTGCGCCACGCCCTTTGCACTTGCACTGCCTCACAATGGAGACCAAGTCTGCCACGCTGTCCCGTACCCCATTGGAGGTGCACCGCTTCACAATGGAGGCCGGGGATGCTGCAGTGCGCCGCTCCCCGCTCTACTTGCACTGCCTCGCAATGGGAGCCGACACTGCCACTCTGTGTGGCACCCCTTGGAACTTGTATTGCCTCACAATCGAAGCGGGGTCAGCTGCCATGTGCCACGCTCCACTGTACTTGCACCGCCTCACAATGCAGGCCCGGCCAGCTGTCCTGTGCCTCATTCCTCTGTACTTGCACCGCCTCACAATGGAGGCCCGGCCAGCCGTGCTGCACTGTTCTCCGCTGTATTGGCACCGCCTCACAATGGAGGCCGGCGACGCCACCCTGTGCCACGCCCTTTGCACTTTTACTGCCTCACAATGAATACCAAGTATGGTACCCTGTGCCGTAACCCATTGGAGGTGCACCGCTTCACATTGGAAGCCGGGCCTACCACGAATACTGCACCGCATGGAAATTGTATTGCCTCACAATCGAAGCGGGGTCAGCTGCAATGTGCCACCCTGCGCCACGCCCTTTGCACTTTCACTGCCTCACAATGGAGACCAAGTCTGCCACGCTCTGCCGTACCCCATTGGAGTTGGACAGCCTCCCAATGGACGCCGGGGCGGCCACGCTGTGCCGCACCCCTTGGAACTTGTATTGCCTTACAATCGAAGCGGGGTCAGCTGCAATGTGCCACGCTCCACTGTACTTGCACCGCCTCACAATGGAGGACGGCGACGCCACCCTGTGCCACGCCCTTTGCACTTGCACTGCCTCACAATGGATACCAAGTCTGGTACCCTGTGCCGTAACCCATTGGAGGTGCACCGCTTCCCAATGGAAACTGGGCCTACCACGAATACTGCACCGCTTGGAAATTGTATTGCCTCACAATCGAAGCGGGGTCAGCTGCCATGTGCCACTCTCCACTGTACTTGCACCGCTTCACAATGGAGGCCGGCGACGCCACCCTGCGCCACGCCCTTTGCACTTGCACTGCCTCACAATGGAGACCAAGTCTGCCACGCTGTGCCGTACCCCATTGGAGGTGCACCGCTTCACAATGGAAGCCAACCCTGCCACAAATACCGTACCGCTTGGAACTTGTATTGCCTCACAATCGAAGCGGGGTCAGCTGCCATGTGCCACGCTCCACTGTACTTGCACCGCCTCACAATGGAGGCCGGTGACGCCACCCTGCGCCACGCCCTTTGCACTTGCACTGCCTCACAATGGAGACCAAGTCTGCCACGCTGTGCCGTACCCCATTGGAGGTGGACAGCCTCCCAATGGACGCCGGGGCGGCCACGCTGTGCCGCACCCCTTGGAACTTGTATTGCCTCACAATCGAAGCGGGGTCAGCTGCAATGTGCCACGCTCCACTGTACTTGCACAGCCTCACAATGGATGCTGGGCCAGCTATGCTGCGCCACATTGCTCTGTACTTGCAACGCCTCACAATGGAGGCCGGGGATGCTGCGGTGCGCCGCTCCCCGCTCTACTTGCACCGCCTCGCAATGGGAGACGACACGGCCACTCTGTGTGGCGACCCTTGGAACTTGTATTTCCTCACAATCGAAGCGGGGTCAGCTGCCATGTGCCACGCTCCACTGTACGTGCACCGCCTCACAATGGAGGCCCGTGACGCCACCCTGCGCCACGCCCTTTGCACTTTCACTGCCTCACAATGGAGACCAAGTCTGCCACGCTGTGCCGTACCCCATTGGAGGTGGACAGCCTCCCAATGGACGCCGGGGCGGCCACGCTGTGCCGCACCCCTTGGAACTTGTATTGCCTCACAATCGAAGCGGGGTCATCTTCCACGTTCCACGCTCCACTATACTTGCACCGCCTCACAATGGAGGCCGGGCCAGCTGTGCTGCGTCACATTCCTCTTTACTTGCAACGCCTCACAATGGAGACTGGGCCTGCCACGTAGTACTGTACAAATTTGTAGTTGAACTGCCTCACAATGGAGGCCGGCGATACTGCGGTGCGCCGCTCCCCGCTCTACTTGCACCGCCTCGCAATGGGAGCCGACACTACCACTCCGTGTGGCGACCCTTGCAACTTGGATTGCCTCAGAATCGAAGCGGGGTCAGCTGCCATGTGCCACGATCCACTGTACTTGCACCGCCTCACAATGGAGGCCCGGCCAGCTGTCCTTTGCCTCATTCCTCTGCACTTGCACCGCCTCACAATGGAGGCCGGCGACGCCACCCTGCGCCACGCCCTTTGCACTTGCACTGCCTCACAATGGAGACCAAGTCTGCCACGCTGTGCCGTACCCCATTGGAGGTGGACAGCCTCCCAATGGACGCCGGGGCGGCCACGCTGTGCCGCACCCCTTGGAACTTGTATTGCCTCACAATCGAAGCGGGGTCAGCTGCAATGTGCCACGCTCCACTGTACTTGCACCGCCTCACAATGGATGCTGGGCCAGCTATGCTGCGCCACATTGCTCTGTACTTGCAACGCCTCACAATGGAGGCCGGGGATGCTGCGGTGCGCGGCTCCCCGCTCTACTTGCACCGCCTCGCAATGGGAGCCGACACTGCCACTCTGTATGGCGACCCTTGGAACTTGTATTGCCTCACAATCAAAGCAGGGTCAGCTGCAATGTGCCACGCTCCACTGTACTTGCACCGCCTCACAATGGAGGCCGGCGACGCCACCCTGCGCCACGCCCTTTGCACTTTCACTGCCTCACAATGGAGACCAAGTCTGCCACGCTGTGCCGTACCCCATTGGAGGTGGACAGCCTCCCAATGGACGCCGGGGCGGCCACGCTGTGCCGCACCCCTTCGAACTTGTATTGCCTCACAATCGAAGCGGGGTCAGCTGCAATGTGCCACGCTCCACTGTACTTGCACCGCCTCACAATGGATGCTGGGCCAGCTATGCTGCGCCACATTGCTCTGTACTTGCAACGCCTCACAATGGAGGCCGGGGATGCCGCGGTGCGCGGCTCCCCGCTCTACTTGGACCGCCTCGCAATGGGAGCCGACACTGCCACTCTGTATGGTGACCCTTGGAACTTGTATTGCCTCACAATCAAAGCAGGGTCAGCTGCCATGTGCCACGCTCCACTGTACTTGCACCGCCTCACAATGGAGGCCGGTGACGCCACCCTGCGCCACGCCCTTTGCACTTGCACTGCCTCACAATGGAGACCAAGTCTGCCACGCTGTCCCGTACCCCATTGGAGGTGCACCGCTTCACAATGGAGGCCGGGGATGCTGCGGTGCGCCGATCCCCGCTCTACTTGCACTGCCTCGCAATGGGAGCCGACACTGCCACTCTGTGTGGCACCCCTTGGAAATTGTATTGCCTCACAATCGAAGCGGGGTCAGCTGCCATGTGCCACGCTCCACTGTACTTGCACCGCCTCACAATGCAGGCCCGGCCAGCTGTCCTGTGCCTCATTCCTCTGTACTTGCACCGCCTCACAATGGAGGCCCGGCCAGCCGTGCTGCACTGTTCTCCGCTGTATTGGCACCGCCTCACAATGGAGGCCGGCGACGCCACCCTGTGCCACGCCCTTTGCACTTGCACTGCCTCACAATGAATACAAAGTATGGTACCCTGTGCCGTAACCCATTGGAGGTGCACCGCTTCACATTGGAAGCCGGGCCTACCACGAATACTGCACCGCATGGAAATTGTATTGCCTCACAATCGAAGCGGGGTCAGCTGCCATGTGCCACTCTCCACTGTACTTGCACCGCTTCACAATGGAGGCCGGCGACGCCACCCTGCGCCACGCCCTTTGCACTTGCACTGCCTCACAATGGAGACCAAGTCTGCCACGCTGTGCCGTACCCCATTGGAGGTGGACAGCCTCCCAATGGACGCCGGGGCGGCCACGCTGTGCCGCACCCCTTCGAACTTGTATTGCCTCACAATCGAAGCGGGGTCAGCTGCAATGTGCCACGCTCCACTGTACTTGCACCGCCTCACAATGGATGCTGGGCCAGCTATGCTGCGCCACATTGCTCTGTACTTGCAACGCCTCACAATGGAGGCCGGGGATGCTGCGGTGCGCGGCTCCCCGCTCTACTTGCACCGCCTCGCAATGGGAGCCGACACTGCCACTCTGTATGGCGACCCTTGGAACTTGTATTGCCTCACAATCAAAGCAGGGTCAGCTGCAATGTGCCACGCTCCACTGTACTTGCACCGCCTCACAATGGAGGCCGGCGACGCCACCCTGCGCCACGCCCTTTGCACTTGCACTGCCTCACAATGGAGACCAAGTCTGCCACGCTGTGCCGTACCCCATTGGAGGTGGACAGCCTCCCAATGGACGCCGTGGCGGCCACGCTGTGCCGCACCCCTTGGAACTTGTATTGCCTCACAATCGAAGCGGGGTCAGCTGCAATGTGCCACCCTGCGCCACGCCCTTTGCACTTGCACTGCCTCACAATGGAGACCAAGTCTGCCACGCTGTCCCGTACCCCATTGGAGGTGCACCGCTTCACAATGGAAGCCGAGGCTGCCGTGCTTTGTCGCACCCCTTGGAACTTGTATTGCCTCACAATCGAAGCGGGGTCATCTTCCACGTTCCACGCTCCACTATACTTGCACCGCCTCACAATGGAGGCCGGGCCAGCTGTGCTGCGTCACATTCCTCTTTACTTGCAAAGCCTCACAATGGAGACTGGGCCTGCCACGTAGTACTGTACAAATTTGTAGTTGAACTGCCTCACAATGGAGGCCGGCGATACTGCGGTGCGCCGCTCCCCGCTCTACTTGCACCGCCTCGCAATGGGAGCCGACACTACCACTCCGTGTGGCGACCCTTGCAACTTGTATTGCCTCACAATCGAAGCGGGGTCAGCTGCCATGTGCCACGCTCCACTGTACTTGCACCGCCTCACAATGGAGGCCCGGCCAGCTGTCCTTTGCCTCATTCCTCTGCACTTGCACCGCCTCACAATGGAGGCCGGTGACGCCATCCTGCGCCACGCCCTTTGCACTTTCACTGCCTCACAATGGAGACCAAGTCTGCCACGCTGTGCCGTACCCCATTGGAGGTGGACAGCCTCCCAATGGACGCCGTGGCGGCCACGCTGTGCCGCACCCCTTGGAACTTGTATTGCCTTACAATCGAAGCGGGGTCAGCTGCAATGTGCCACCCTGCGCCACGCCCTTTGCACTTTCACTGCCTCACAATGGAGACCAAGTCTGCCACGCTCTGCCGTACCCCATTGGAGGTGGACAGCCTCCCAATGGACGCCGGGGCGGCCACGCTGTGCCGCACCCCTTGGAACTTGTATTGCCTTACAATCGAAGCGGGGTCAGCTGCAATGTGCCACGCTCCACTGTACTTGCACCGCCTCACAATGGAGGCCGGCGACGCCAGCCTGTGCCACGCCCTTTGCAGTTGCACTGCCTCACAATGGATACCAAGTCTGGTACCCTGTGCCGTAACCCATTGGAGGTGCACCGCTTCCCAATGGAAACTGGGCCTACCACGAATACTGCACCGCTTGGAAATTGTATTGCCTCACAATCGAAGCGGGGTCAGCTGCCATGTGCCACTCTCCACTGTACTTGCACCGCTTCACAATGGAGGCCGGCGACGCCACCCTGCGCCACGCCCTTTGCACTTGCACTGCCTCACAATGGAGACCAAGTCTGCCACGCTGTGCCGTACCCCATTGGAGGTGCACCGCTTCACAATGGAAGCCAACCCTGCCACAAATACCGTACCGCTTGGAACTTGTATTGCCTCACAATCGAAGCGGGGTCAGCTGCCATGTGCCACGCTCCACTGTACTTGCACCGCCTCACAATGGAGGCCGGTGACGCCACCCTGCGCCACGCCCTTTGCACTTGCACTGCCTCACAATGATGACCAAGTCTGCCACGCTGTGCCGTACCCCATTGGAGGTGGACAGCCTCCCAATGGACGCCGGGGCGGCCACGCTGTGCCGCACCCCTTCGAACTTGTATTGCCTCACAATCGAAGCGGGGTCAGCTGCAATGTGCCACGCTCCACTGTACTTGCACAGCCTCACAAAGGATGCTGGGCCAGCTATGCTGCGCCACATTGCTCTGTACTTGCAACGCCTCACAATGGAGGCCGGGGATGCTGCGGTGCGCCGCTCCCCGCTCTACTTGCACCGCCTCGCAATGGGAGACGACACGGCCACTCTGTGTGGCGACCCTTGGAACTTGGATTGCCTCACAATCGAAGCGGGGTCAGCTGCCATGTGCCACGCTCCACTGTACTTGCACCGCCTCACAATGGAGGCCCGTGACGCCACCCTGCGCCACGCCCTTTGCACTTGCACTGCCTCACAATGGAGACCAAGTCTGCCACGCTGTGCCGTACCCCATTGGAGGTGGACAGCCTCCCAATGGACGCCGGGGCGGCCACGCTGTGCCGCACCCCTTGGAACTTGTATTGCCTCACAATCGAAGCTGGGTCATCTTCCACGTTCCACGCTCCACTATACTTGCACCGCCTCACAATGGAGGCCGGGCCAGCTGTGCTGCGTCACATTCCTCTTTACTTGCAACGCCTCACAATGGAGACTGGGCCTGCCACGTAGTACTGTACAAATTTGTAGTTGAACTGCCTCACAATGGAGGCCGGCGATACTGCGGTGCGCCGCTCCCCGCTCTACTTGCACCGCCTCGCAATGGGAGCCGACACTACCACTCCGTGTGGCGACCCTTGCAACTTGTATTGCCTCACAATCGAAGCGGGGTCAGCTGCCATGTGCCACGCTCCACTGTACTTGCACCGCCTCACAATGGAGGCCCGGCCAGCTGTCCTTTGCCTCATTCCTCTGCACTTGCACCGCCTCACAATGGAGGCCGGTGACGCCACCCTGCGCCACGCCCTTTGCACTTGCACTGCCTCACAATGGAGACCAAGTCTGCCACGCTGTCCCGTACCCCATTGGAGGTGCACCGCTTCACAATGGAGGCCGGGGATGCTGCAGTGCGCCGCTCCCCGCTCTACTTGCACTGCCTCGCAATGGGAGCCGACACTGCCACTTTGTGTGGCACCCCTTGGAACTTGTATTGCCTCACAATCGAAGCGGGGTCAGCTGCCATGTGCCACGCTCCACTGTACTTGCACCGCCTCACAATGGAGGCCCGGCCAGCTGTCCTGTGCCTCATTCCTCTGTACTTGCACCGCCTCACAATGGAGGCCCGGCCAGCCGTGCTGCACTGTTCTCCGCTGTATTGGCACCGCCTCACAATGGAGGCCGGCGACGCCACCCTGTGCCACGCCCTTTGCACTTGCACTGCCTCACAATGAATACCAAGTATGGTACCCTGTGCCGTAACCCATTGGAGGTGCACCGCTTCACATTGGAAGCCGGGCCTACCACGAATACTGCACCGCATGGAAATTGTATTGCCTCACAATCGAAGCGGGGTCAGCTGCCATGTGCCACGCTCCACTGTACTTGCACCGCCTCACAATGGAGGCCGGCGACGCCACCCTGCGCCACGCCCTTTGCACTTGCACTGCCTCACAATGGAGACCAAGTCTGCCACGCTGTGCCGTACCCCATTGGAGGTGGACAGCCTCCCAATGGACGCCGTGGCGGCCACGCTGTGCCGCACCCCTTGGAACTTGTATTGCCTTACAATCGAAGCGGGGTCAGCTGCAATGTGCCACCCTGCGCCACACCCTTTGCACTTGCACTGCCTCACAATGGAGACCAAGTCTGCCACGCTGTCCCGTACCCCATTGGAGGTGCACCGCTTCACAATGGAAGCCGAGGCTGCCACGCTGTGCCGCACCCCTTGGAACTTGTATTGCCTCACAACCGAAGCGGGGTCATCTTCCACGTTCCACGCTCCACTGTACTTGCACCGCCTCACAATGGAGGCCGGCGACGCCACCCTGTGCCACGCCCTTTGCAGTTGCACTGCCTCACAATGGATACCAAGTCTGGTACCCTGTGCCGTAACCCATTGGAGGTGCACCGCTTCCCAATGGAAACTGGGCCTACCACGAATACTGCACCGCTTGGAAATTGTATTGCCTCACAATCGAAGCGGGGTCAGCTGCCATGTGCCACTCTCCACTGTACTTGCACCGCTTCACAATGGAGGCCCGTGACGCCACCCTGCGCCACGCCCTTTGCACTTGCACTGCCTCACAATGGAGACCAAGTCTGCCACGCTGTGCCGTACCCCATTGGAGGTGGACAGCCTCCCAATGGACGCCGGGGCGGCCACGCTGTGCCGCACCCCTTGGAACTTGTATTGCCTCACAATCGAAGCGGGGTCAGCTGCAATGTGCCACGCTCCACTGTACTTGCACAGCCTCACAAAGGATGCTGGGCCAGCTATGCTGCGCCACATTGCTCTGTACTTGCAACGCCTCACAATGGAGGCCGGGGATGCTGCGGTGCGCCGCTCCCCGCTCTACTTGCACCGCCTCGCAATGGGAGACGACACGGCCACTCTGTGTGGCGACCCTTGGAACTTGTATTTCCTCACAATCGAAGCGGGGTCAGCTACCATGTGCCACGCTCCACTGTACGTGCACCGCCTCACAATGGAGGCCGGGCCAGCTGTGCTGCGTCACATTCCTCTTTACTTGCAACGCCTCACAATGGAGACTGGGCCTGCCACGTAGTACTGTACAAATTTGTAGTTGAACTGCCTCACAATGGAGGCCGGCGATACTGCGGTGCGCCGCTCCCCGCTCTACTTGCACCGCCTCGCAATGGGAGCCGACACTACCACTCCGTGTGGCGACCCTTGCAACTTGGATTGCCTCAGAATCGAAGCGGGGTCAGCTGCCATGTGCCACGATCCACTGTACTTGCACCGCCTCACAATGGAGGCCCGGCCAGCTGTCCTTTGCCTCATTCCTCTGCACTTGCACCGCCTCACAATGGAGGCCGGCGACGCCATCCTGCGCCACGCCCTTTGCACTTTCACTGCCTCACAATGGAGACCAAGTCTGCCACGCTGTGCCGTACCCCATTGGAGGTGGACAGCCTCCCAATGGACGCCGGGGCGGCCACGCTGTGCCGCACCCCTTCGAACTTGTATTGCCTCACAATCGAAGCGGGGTCAGCTG
>NW_022679088.1:0-73356 GCF_011004875.1 Balearica regulorum gibbericeps | reverse complement strand
GTAGCTCCATGGGGAGATTCCTCCATGGGGAGACATCATCATGGGGACCCACCACCACGGGGACACGGGCGATGGAGGCCCACCGTGGGGAGATACCTCCATGGGGAGACGTCATCATGGGGACCCACCACCACAGGGACACGGGTGATGGAGGCCCACCATGGGGAGATACCTCCATGGGGACACACCACCACGGGGACCCAGATGATGAGGATCCACCCCATTGAGATCCACCTCCATTGGGACCCAGAGGACCCACCCCATAAAGACCTATCTCCATGGGGACCCACCTCCACGGGGACCCACCACCATGGGGACCTACCACTGTGGAGACCCAGATGATGAGGACCCACCCCATGGAGAACCACCTCCATGGAGACCCACATCCATGGAGACCCACATCCATGGAGACCCACATCCATGGAGACCCACCACCATGAAGACCCAGATGATGAGGACCACCTCCATGGAGATCCATCACCATGAAGACCCATGTCCATGGAAACTCATGTCCACGAGGACCCACCTCCATGGAGACCCACCACCATGGGGATCCTAGATGACACGACCCACCCAAGGAGCCCCACCTCCATGGGGTGCCCACCCCCCAGCCCCAGAGGTCCCCCTCACCATTCTCAGCCACGTGGCCCCATCCGGTGATCCAGCACGGGGTGCCGAAGGCGAAGGGGTGGCCGGCCTTGGGCAGGCAGATGGTCCCCACGCGGGGCCCGAGGGTGACGGGGGACTCCAGGCGGGCCAGCGCCAGGTCGTGGCCCCCTTCCACCCGTCGGTAGCCCTCGTGGACCACCACTTCCACCACCGTCCTCTCCTGGCCACCTGTCTCCTGCAGCCGCAGCCGGCCCACCACCGCCCGCCAGGCTGTGGGCTCTGCCCGGCTCCCGTTGGGCCTGGGGGGGGGGGGTGGCACCACCGTCACCCCGTCCCCTCTGGGTGCCCCAAGCCTGGCCACGGGTGCCCCGACTCGGGTCAAGGTGGCCCAACCAGGTTCTAGATGGCCCAACTAGGTTCTAGGTGGCCCAACCCTGGGGATGGGTGCCTCAACCGTGGTCTTAGGTGCCCCAATCAGGTTCTAGGTGCCCCAAGGGGATCTGGGTGGTCTCAATGGGTCATGGGTGCCCCCACCCCGGTCATGGGTGCCCCAAAATGGATCTAGGTGGTGCGGTGGAGACCTAGCTGGGCCCAAAAGCGTTCTGGGAGGACCAGTGTGGGGGGGTTCTAGGTGGCCCAACAAGGATCAAGGTGGCCCAAAGGGGTTCTGGGAGCCCTGGTGAGGATCTAGGTGGCCCAGTGGGGATCTAGGTGGCCCAACAGGGTTCTACGTGGCCCAGTGGGGTTCAAAGGGTCCTAAAGGAGATCTGGGTGGCCCAGGGGGGATCTAGGTGGCCCAATGGGGTTCAAGGGGTCCTAAAGGAGATCTGGGTGGCCCAGGGGGGATCTAGGTGGCCCAATGGGGTTCAAGGGGTCCTAAAGGAGATCTGGGTGGCCCAGGGGGGATCTAGGTGCCCCAACAGGGTTCTAGGTGGCCCAATAGGGTTCAAGGGGTCCTAAAGGGGATCTCGGTGGCCCAGTGGGGATCTAGGTGGCCCAACAGGGTTCTAGGTGGCCCAAAGAAGCTTTGGGCAGCCCAGCGGATTTCCGGGTGCCCTAACAGAACGGGGTGTGGGGGTCCCCAAGGAAGGTCCCACTCCAGAACCACCCTCCCGCCCCCCCCCCCCGTCAGCCCCCCCCCCCCCCCCCCCCCCCCTTTTCCCAGGACTCACCCCTGGAAGCAGTGGGCGGCCGAGAGCACCCACTGGGGGGTGACGAGGGTGCCCCCGCAGAAGTGCTCCCCCCGCAGCTGGAGGCTGACCTGCCAGGGCCACTCCCCGGGGCGCGCGGCCGTGCCCCCCACCACGCGGCCCAGCTCCCGCTGACGCCCGCATTCGGGGGCTGCGCCCGGCACCCATCAGCGCCGGGGTGCCTGGGGCTCACCCCCCCCCCCCCAACCTGATTCCTGGGGTCCCCCCGTCCCAAAGGTTTTGGGGTACGTGGGTCTGTTGTTGTACCCTCGTCCCTCCCCGCAACCCCCGGATTTCACCCGGCCCCCCGGGGAGGAGGAGGAGGAGGAGGACGGGGGCGGGGGGGGGCACGGTTTGTTGCGACAGCGTGCGGGAAGGGGGTTGCGACAGCGCTGGGTGGGGGGGGGGGAAGTGGGGTCCGGATGTGTGGGTGCACCCCCGGATGCTGAGGGCCCCCCCCAAATTCCTGGGTTGTCAACACCCCCCCCCCCCCCAACACTTGGGTGTCCCCCCCCCCAATGCGTCCACACACCACCCCCCCCCCCCCACCTGGATGCCTGGGTCCCCTGGGTGCTGGGGGGGGGGTGGGGAGGGCACCCCAAATGCCTGGGGGTGTCCCCCCCCCAAAATGAGGGGGGGAGGGGTCGCTCATGAATATGCAGAGGCTCATTTGCATATATCTTACCTGCAGGAGTCTCCTGAGTTGAAATTTCAGCATCTGCGGGGGGGCGGAGGGAAAACGCGGGGGGTCAGAGCGCGGGACCCCCCACCCCAGGGACCCAGGGGTGGGTGTCGTGTCCCCCCCCAGCCCCACCCTCCGCCTCGGGGGGACCCCAGGCGTCCGGGCTCATTTTTGGGGGTTGTGACCTCGGCGTTTCCGGTATGACCGGTCGAGTGGGGCGCGGTGCCGCACCCGGATGCCTGGGTGTCGTGTCCCCCCCCCCCGGGGCGAGTTTTGGGGGGACACGCACACACGTCTGGGGCCCTTCTGCCACTGGGGTGTCCCCCGTCCCCCCCCAAACCAACCCCCACGGATGCCTGGGTCCCCCCCGTGTCCGTCCCCCCCCCAACTCACGGGCCAGAAGCAGGAGCAGGAGGGCGACGGCGTGTCGAGGCGTGTCGAGGCGTGTCGAGGCGTGTGGGGTCATGGTGGACACGCCGGGGAGAACCCTGGGGGGGTCCCTGGGAGTCCCTGGGGGGCAATGAGGGGGATCCGGGGAGGTCTGGGGGGGGTCCCCGTGGGTCTGGGGGGGGGGGGTGTCCCTGTGGGTTCGTGGGGATCCCTGTGGGTCTGTGGGGGTCTGGGAGGATCTGGGGGGGGTATCCGTGGGGGGGTCGCTGTGGGTCTGGGGATCCCTGTGGGTTCATGGGGATCCCTGTGGGTCTGTGGGGGGGTCCGTGGGGGGTTCCTGTGGGTTTGGGGGGTCCCCGGGGGGGGGGGGTTCCCTGTGGGTCTGGGGGGGGTCCTGGTGGGTCTGTGAGGGATCCGTGGGGTCTGTGGGGGTCTCTGTGGGTCCGTGGGGGGGTCCCTGTGGATCTGTGGGTCTCCGAGGGGGTCCCTGTGGGTCCGAGGGGGTCCCTGTGTATCCGTGGGGGTACCTGCAGGGCCCTGGGGGGGGTCCCTGTGGGTGCGTGGGTGTCTGTGGGGATCCCCGTGGGTCCGTGGGGGGGTCTTTGGGGGTCTCTGTGGGTCCCTGTGTGTCCTTGGAGGTACACGGGGTCCCTGTGGGGGTCCCTGTGGGGGTCCCTGGGTCTCAGTGGGGGTCCCCGTGGTTCCGGGGGGGGGAGGGGGGTGTCCGTGGGGTACCTGTGTGTCCCTGTGGGGGTTCCGTGGGGGGGGTCCCTATGGGTCTGTGGGGGTGTGGGTGTGTGTCCGTGTCCTCCTCCGCCGCCTCTGCCCCGCCCCCGGCCCGCAGCCGGTTTTAACCCCGCCGGCCCCGCCCGGGTCGCCCCCTTTTTTTTTTTTTTTTTTTTTTTTTTTTTGGGGGGGATGGAGGAAGGGGCCCCCCAGAGCCCCGCCCCCTCGGTGGACTACATCCCCCAGCAGCCCCCGCGACAGGCGGAGGGGGCGGTGGCGCCGCCGGCCAATCAGAACGGCCAATAGAAAACGCCGGCCAATAGCGGCGGAGAGAACGGTCAGGCGAGGAGCGGCAGCCGCAACGCCCAATCAGAGCTCGCGGAGGAGGAGGAGGGAAAGGGGAGGGGGTGGGTGTGTGTGGTGCGCCGGCCAATGGGAGAGGCGTGTGGGCGGGGCGGGGCGGCGATGGCGGCGCGCGCGGTGCTGTGTTTGGCGGGAGCGGCGCTGTCGCTGTACGCGCTGCACGTGGAGCGGGCGCGCGCCCGGGACCCGTCCTACCGAGCCGCCTGCGACCTGGGACCCGCCATCTCCTGCACCCGCGTCTTCGCCTCCCGGTACCGGGGCGGGGGGGGGGGCTGGGAACCGGGGCTGCTTTGCACCGGGGTGGGGGGGTTGCATTGCACCGGGTTTTGCGTTGCACCGGGGGTTGCGTTGCACCGGGTGGGAATGGCGGGCGGGTAAACACCGCCACGTGGCGGTGGCGGGGTTGAAGGCGGCCAATGGGGCTTGAGGGGGGGCGGGGAGGAGAGGCCGCTGGGCGGGGCTTTGGGCGGGAGGGGGCGTGGCTTGGGAGGGGCGGGACAACGAGACGCACATGGGAGCACTGGTAGGGCGGGAGCGTGGTTTGTGGGCGTGGCTTACCGGGGAAGGGCGTGACTTAGAGGCTAAGCAACACCATATGTGGGGGTGGTGGGCGTGTCCCTCGGGGCTGGGGGCGTGTCTCCCTGTTGGGGGCGTGTCCCTCGGGGCTGGGGGCGTGTCCCTCGGGGCTGGGGGCGTGTCCCTCGGGGCTGGGGGCGTGTCTCCCTGGTTGGGGGCGTGTCTCCCTGGTTGGGGGCGTGTCTCCCTGTTGGGGGCGTGTCCCCGGGGCTGGGGGCGTGTCCTAGCGGTGCCCCGCCCCGGCAGGTGGGGCCGGGGCCTGGGGCTGGTGGAGGGGCTGCTGGGCCGGGACAGCGTGGTCAACGTCCCCAACGGGGCCATCGGGGTCTTCTTCTACCTGCTGCAGGGGCTGCTGGGTACGGGGGGACACCGGGGAGGGGGCACCGGGGATGGGGGGGACCGTGGGGATGTGGGGGGGGGACCCACTGGGGGGGGGGGGGCACTGGGGACATGGGGTGGGGGGCACTGGGGACATGGGGGGCACTGGGGATATGGTGGGGGGCACTGGGGACATGGGGGGGCACATTGGGGACACTGGGGGCATGGTGGGGGACACTGGGGATGCAGTGGGGACACATTGGGGGGCACTGGGGATGCACTGGGGGCATGGTGGGGGCACATTGGGGACACTGGGACACGGTAGGGGGCACTGGGGATACATTTGGGAGACTGGGAATGCACTGGGGACATGGGGGGGCACATTGGGTACATGGGATGGGGGGCACTGGGGGGATGGGGGGCACTGGGGATGTGGTGGGGGGCACTGGGGACATGGGGGGGCACTGGGGATGTGGTGGGGACACATTCGGGGCACTGGGAACGGGGTGGGGACACATTGGAGGGCACGGGATGCACTGGGGACATGTTGGGGGCACTGGGGGGATGGTGGGGGCACATTGGGGACACTGGGACATGGTGGGGGGCACTGGGGATGGGGTGGGGACACATTTGGGAGACTGGGAATGCACTGGGGACGTGGTGGGAACACTGGGAATACACTGGGGACATGGTGGGGGCACACTGGGGACACATCGGGTGTATGGAGGGGGGACTGGGGCTGTTTTGGGGACAGCAGGGATGCCTTGGGGACCAACCCCCCCACCACCTCCCCCCCCCCAGGGGCAGTGCCGGGGCGGGGGGCAGCAGCGGTGCTGCTGGGGACGTCGGTGGCGTCGGCGATGGCCTCGCTGTGGCTGGCGGGGGTGCTGGCCTTCGGCCTCCACGACTTGTGCCTCGTCTGCCTCACCACCTACCTGCTCAACGGCCTCCTCCTCCTCCTCAACTGGCGCCACTGGCGGCGGCTCCGCCACCTCAAAACCGCCTGAAATGGACCCAAAAAAGTCAGGCGGGGGGGGAAATGGGGACACCCCCATGGCTGGGGGTGCCCCTCCCTTCCCCCTCTGCCCCCCAAAACATGGCAGTTGTGAGCCGGGGACCCCAGTGTCTGGGTGTGTGCTGTTCTGTTCCCCCCCTCCCATTTCCCCCAGATTTTGGGGGGGCCCCAGGCCTCCAGGAACTGCCCAGAAAGGACCTGGGAACCCCATTCCCACCCCTCCCAAGGGACCCAGGCACCTGGGGACCCCTTCATGAGGGACCCAAACATCTGGGGACCCCCGTACCACCCATCCCAAGGGACCCAGACCTCTGGGACCCCCTCACAAAGGACTCAGGCATTTAGGGACCCCCTTCCCACCCCCTAATAAAACACCCAGGCATTTAGGGACCCCCTTCCCACCCCTTAATAAGGGACCTAGGGCTCTGGGACCCCCTCATGAAGCACCCAGGTGCTGGGGACCCCCTTACCGTGCCCCCCCCCCCCACTCCAAGGGACACAGGCCTGTGGGACCCCCCTCACGAAGGACTAAGGCCTCTGGGACCCCCCTAACAAAGAACCCAGCCCTGTGGGACCCCCTAACGAAGATCCCAGGCCTCTGGGACCCCCCTCATGAAGGACTAAGGCCTGTGGGACCTCCCTCATGAAGAACCCAGGCCTCTGGGACCCCCCTCACGATGGACACAAGCACTTGAGGACCACCTTACCGCCCACCCCAACGGACCTAGGCACCTGGGACCCCCTTTATGCCGTGCCCAGCACCTCTCCGGTGCCCCCCAACCCACGGTGGGAGCAGGGGACGAGCCTCCCCTCACCTCCCCGGACTCCATTTCCCATCGCGCCTTCACCAAAATGGCGCCGCCCTTCGCGCATGCGCTCCGCCCCTGCTGCGCCTTCGCCGCTGTGCGCATGCGCGGGAGAAGTTCCGCGCCGTGCGCATGCGCAGTGCGCGGTTTCTCCCTCCCCCTCCCTGTCAGGGTGGGCTGTACCATTCTGAGGGGAGCGCTGGGGGGGGGGTGGTGGGCGGGAAGGAGGGAAGCGGACGGGCCCACTCTGAGGAGAACCCCGGGGGGGGTAGGGGGGGGCGTTTCGGACGCCTGGGTCCTCTCTGGTGAGTGGGGTCTGTTTTGGGGGGTGTGAGGGGGGGATTTGGGTGTCCCGGACCTCGGTCTCTTGTGGGAGGGACGGGGAGTGAGGAGACAAGTGGGTCCCGAACGCTTGGGGTGTCTCTGAGGGGATAAGGAAGGGGACGGACAGCTGGGACCCGGGGGACGACGGGGGACTGAGGGGAAAAGGGGGGGCCTGACGCCTGGATTCACTCTTGGGGGGTGGGAAAGGGGTCCTGGAGTCTTGAGTGCCTTTTTTGGGGTGAATACTGAGGGGAAAAGGGAGTCCGGGACGCTTGGGTTGTCTGGGGGGGGTTGTCCCTTGGGAGGGGGGGGCATAGTGGGGGCTGTGTGGGGCCCGGAGCCCTGGCTCCCTTCTGGGGAAGGGGGGAAGGGGGGTCCCGGAGTCCTGAGTGCCTTTTTGGGGGGAGGGGGGTGTCTATGGGAGGGGGGTGTGGGGCCCGGACACCTGGGTCCCTTGGGCTGGGTGTTATGTGGGTCCCTGAGGGGGGTTGTGTGGGTCCTTGTGGGGGTGTCCCTGGGGGGGGACGGGCTGTGGGGGTCCCTGTCCCTACCACCCCCCCCAGTGCCTGTATCCAGGCATCTGGGCCCCAACCCCCGTCCCCCAGGAAATGCTGCGGCGGGTTTTGGGGGGTCGGCGAGGGGGGGTTCTGCCCCCCCGTCCCCCCGCCCGGGCAGCTGCCGACCAGACCCCGCCTGACCTGGCCCGGGAGCGTTCCAAGGCCGTCACCTCCTTCTACCACCAGCCCGCCATCGACATCGCTGCCGAGAAGGTGGGACCCCGGCATTTCGGGTGGGGGGGACACACACGTACAACCCCAGAGTTCTGGAGGGGACCCCAGGAGGGGACCCCGGTGTTGGCAGGACCCGGGTTGTGAAGGTTTTGGGACACCCAGGCATCCGAGTGATGTCACCCCTTCTGTCACACCCCCTCCCCAAACAGCCCTCGGTGCGCTTGACCCCCACCACCATGTTGTACTCGGGGCGCTCGCAGGACGGCAGCCACATCCTGGTGAGCAGAGAGGGTTGAGGGGTGTCCTGTGGTGTCCTGGGTGCAGGGGAGGGACACCCCAGCATTTGGGGGGGGGACGCAGTGATGACCCAGGTGTCCGGCTGCCCCTCTTCCCCTCCGCAGAAGAGCGCCCGCTACCTCCAGCAAGAGCTGCCGGTGCGCATCGCCCACCGCATCAAGGGCTTCCGCAGCCTCCCCTTCATCATCGGCTGCAACCCCACCATCCTCCACGTGGTGCGTCCTGGGGGGGGGACACACCCCGATGTCCTGGGGGGACACCCCAGCATCCAGGAGGGGACCCTGGTATTCGGGTGCTGATGCTGTGCCCCCTCCCTCCTCTAGCACGAGCTGTACATCCGTGCTTTCCAGAAGCTCAGCGAGTTCCCGCCTGTGAGTGTCACCCGTTGTCCCCGTGTCACCCTGTACCTGTGTCACCCATGTCCCTGCGTCACCCCAACCCTGTGTCAACGTGTCACCCTGTCCTCGTGTCACCCTGTGTCCTTCTGTCACTTCATCCTCCTGTCCCCCCTGCGGCCGACCCCGGTGTCACCCGTGGAAGTCACCCATCCTCACGTCCGGGTGACGGCGCGCGCACGTGCCCGCCGTCACCCGTCTCCCCGCCTCCCCAGATCCAGGCGCGGGGTGACGAGGCGCGGTATTGCGCGCTGTTGCGGGAGCTGCTGGAGGACCACAAGGACGTGGTGACGCTGTTGGCCGAGGGGCTGCGCGAATGTCGACGACACATCCAGGTACCGGATGCTGGGGTCATTTTTTTGGGGGGGTGAGGGGGGGTGGTGGTTAGGGGGGTGTTGGGGCGACCCCCCCCCCCCGGCCGTCTGGGTCCCTCAGGACGAGCGCCTGCTGCGGCCCTTCCTGGACAAGACGCTGACGTCGCGGTTGGGGATGCGGATGTTGGCCGCCCACCACCTGGCCCTGCACGAGGACAAGGTGGGACGGTGTCTATAGGGGGGCAGGGTACCTATAGCCCCCATATGTGCCCCCCCCCGACGCCCCTCTCATCCTCCCTCCTCCCTATAGCCCGACTTCGTGGGCATCATCTGCACCCGCCTCTCCCCCAAGAAGCTCATCGAGAAGTGGGTCGACTTCGCCCGGTGAGGTGCCTATGGGGCTATAGGGAGCTGGGAGGAGCCTATAGGGCCGTGCGGTTTCCCCCCAGAGGCTATAGGGGCTTCTATGGGTATTTCTGGGGGCTATAAGCTTTTCTGTGAGGGCTCTGTGGGTGTTCCTATGGGGCTATCAAGGTGCTGTGGGGCTATATAGATTCCTACAAGAGTCTTTATGGGCTATAGGAGTTTATATAAGGGCTCCTATTGGGTTACAGGAGGTTTTTGGGGGTTCCTATGGGGCTATAGGGGCCCTGTGGGGTTCTTATGGGGTTGTGGGGAGTCCTGGGGGGGGTTCCTGTAGGTTCCATATAGGGCTATAGGGGCTTTTATGAGAGTTCCTATGCAGCTATGGGAACCTCGTGGGGTCTATAGGTGGCTATAGGGATTTCTGTGAGGGTCTTTACGGGGCTATAGGGACCTTGGGGGTCCCTATGGAGCCGTAGGGGTTCCCAGGGGGGAATTTAAGGGGCCAGGGGAGGTTCCAGGGTGGTTTCTCTGAGGGCTCGTACGGGGTTGGGGGTGACAGCGGGGTGACGGGGGGGGGGGGGGGGTGTTGTCCGGCTGACGCGGGGTCTGCAGGCGGCTGTGCGAGCACCAGTACGGGAACGCGCCGCGGGTGCGTATCAACGGGCACGTGGCGGCGCGGTTCCCCTTCATCCCTCTGCCCCTCGACTACGTCCTGCCTGAGCTGCTCAAGAATGCCATGAGGTATGGGGGCTATAGGGAGCTATAGGGGAGGGTCTATGGGGCCCCAAAGAGGGGAGAGGTGGGGTTTTTCTGGTGGGGGTAAGGCAGGGTATGGGACCTTAGGGGGGCATATAGGGTCGTAGAGAGGTGCGTGGGGTCTATAGGGGGCGTATAGGGTCTTATAGGGAGGGTATGGGGTCTGTAGAGGACGTATGAGGTGCTATAGGGAGGATACGGGGCTGTAAGGGGCCTTTTAGAGGAGATACGGGGTTTGCAAGGGGGCTGAAGGAGGTTACTGGGCCCTGTAGGGGGTGTATGGGGTCTATAAGGGGTGTATGAGACCTATAGAGGGTGTGTGGGGCCGCGTGGGGTGTGTGGGGAGCCTATAGGGGGGATATGGGGCTTTACGGGGGAGACGGGGTGGGTATATAGGGTCTTACGGAGGACGTATGGGGCTTCCAGGGGGTACACGGGGCCGTAGGGGGGCGTAGGGGGGTGTATGGGGCCATAGGGGGCTATAGGGGACCGTCTGGGGCGGCGCAGGGCGACGATGGAGTCCCACCTCGACACCCCCTACAACGTCCCCGACATCGTGGTGACCATCGCCAACAACGACATCGACCTCGTCATCCGGTACTGAGGGGGTCCTCGGGGTTGGGGGGTGTGGGGATCTCTACGGTGTCCCCAAAGATGTCCCCAAGGTGGCCTTGGCTACTGGGGGGTCCCTGTGGTGTCCCCATGTCCTCAGGGATGTTCTTCATGGTGTCCCCGTGTCCGTAAGCGCCCCTAAGGTGGCCTTAGCTACTTGAGGGTCCCCATAGATGGTCTCTATGCTCTCCCCACCTCCTCAGAGGGAGGTTCTCCATGGTGTCTTCACGTCCCCATGGATGGTCTTCATGGTGTCCCTATGAGGGGGTTCTCCCACAGATGTCCCCAAGGTGTTCCTACCTGTCGAAGGATCTCCATGGTGTCCCCGTGAGGAGGTTCTCCATGGTGTCCCCACATCCATGGATGTCCCCAAGATATCCCCCTCTACAGGAGGTTCTCCGTGGTGTCCCCATGGATGGTTCTCTGTGCCCACCCCCACCCCCAAGACGTTCCTCTCTACTGAGGGTCTTCCACCCCCTCCCCTCTGGTGCCCCCCATCTTTGGGGGCTCCCCTGAGGGGTCTCCTCTCCCCCATGTCCCCTCCTCCAGGATCTCTGACCGGGGTGGTGGCATCCCCCACGACCTCCTGGACAAGGTGACCGAGTACCACTTCAGCACGGCCGAGGCCAGCGCCCAGGACCCCCGCTTGGGAGGTCCCTTCCGCAACCTCCTGGACCTCAGCAACAGCGGCCAGGCCGGCCCCATGCACGGGTACGTCACGACGGAGGGACACCAGAGGGGTTCCCACCACCAAATCACGGGGAGCCCCCCTCCGGTGACCCACGACTGTCCCCCCAGGTTCGGGTTCGGGCTGCCCACCTCGCGGGCCTACGCCGAGTACTTGGGGGGCTCGCTCTGCCTGCAGTCGCTGCAGGGGGTGGGCACCGACGTCTACCTGCGCCTGCGCCACATCGACGGCAAGGGGGAGAGCTTCCGAATCTAGGGTGCCCGGACGTCTGGGTTCCCCCTCCACCGCCGCCCCGGACGCCTGGGTCCTGGAGACCCCCACGTTGGACGTTCATCGTCGTGGAGGTCAAGGTCCTCCTGGAGAGCCACCCCCACGTTGGACGTTCATCGTTGTGGAGGTCAAGGTGGACCTGGAGACCCCCATGTTGGACATTGATCATCATGGAGGTCAAGGTCCTCCTGGAGAACCACCCCCACGTTGGACGTTCATCGTCGTGGAGGTCAAGGTGGACCTGGAGACCCCCACGTTGGACGTTGATCATCATGGAGGTCAAGGTCCTCCTGGAGAACCACCCATGTTGGACATTAATGATCATGGAGGTCAAGGTCCTCCTGGAGAACCCCTTCATGTTGGACGTTCATTGTCATAGAGGTCAAGGTCCTCCTGAGGAACTGCCTCATGTTGAACGTTGATCACCATGGAGATCAAAGTCCTCCTGGAGAAGCCCTTCATGTTGGACGTTCATCGTCATAGGGATCAAGGTCCTCCTGGAGAACCGCCCCACGTTGAATGTTGACCATCGTGGAGGTCAAGGTGGACCCAGAGACCCCCATGTTGGACATTGACCATCATGGAGGTCAAAGTGGACCAGGAGAACCCCCCCCATCTTGGACAATGACCATCATGGAGGTCAAGGTGGACCTGGAGAACCCCCACGTCAGACGTCCATCGTCACGGAGGTCAAGGTGCTCCCGGACACCCGGGTCCCTCGTTGGACGTTGGGGCGCCCACCCCACCCACCCGGGACATTGGGGTTCCTGATCCTCCCCACCCCGTTTGGCTTCGTTAGGGTCCCCCTCGTTAGCGGAGCGGGGCGCCGCCCTCATTAAAGCTGCAGCCAGTGCCGAGGGGAGAGGGTTTATTGGGGAGCCAGGCGGCCGGGATGGGGGGGACAAACGAGGAGGAGGAGGAGGAGGGGAGGGGGAGGAAGGCCAAGAGGCCATCTCAGTGTCCCATTCAGTCCATTTCTTGCCCCAAATCCATCTTCATCATCATCTTCCTCCTCGTCATCATCTTCCCTCTCAGGGTGCCCATCTTCTTCCTCAGCACCCTCCTCCTCCTCACCGTCACCTTCCTCCTCCTCAGGGTCTCCATCCTCCGTGGTGTCTCCATCTTCATCACCATGCATTGCCATCCTCCTCCTCAGAGTCTCCACCATCTTGTCCCTCAGGGTCTCCATCCTCCTCCTCACCATCACCTTCCTCCTCAGGGCCTCCATCTTCATCACCATCTTCCTCCTCCTGGTCCTCACCTACCTCCTCACCATCACCTTCCTCCTCCTCGAGGCCTCCATCTTCACCACCATCCTCCTCCTCAGGGTTTCCACCTTCCTCTTCGGGGTCTCCATCCTCCTCTCAGGATCTCCATCCTCCTCCTCAGGGGTCTCCATCACCATCCTCCTCCTCGGGGTCTCCATCCTCACCCTCTTCCTCCTCAATGTCTCCATCCTCCTCCTCCTTGGGCGCCTCCACCTTCCTCCCTGAGTGTCACCTCTCTCCTACTCAACGTCACCTCCCTCCTCTTCCTCAGGGCCTCCTTCCTCCTCGGGACCTCCATCTTCATCACCGTCCTCCTCCTTGGGGTCTTCATCCTCCTCCTTGGGGTCTTCTTCATCCTCCTCCTCGGGGTCTCCATCTTCCTCCTCGGAGTCTCCATCCTCACCTTCCTCCTCCCCGGTGTCTCCATCTTCCTCCTCAGGGTCTTCATCCTCCTCCCCGGTGTCTCCGTCTTCCTCCCCGGCGTCTCCATCCTCCTCCTCCCGGTGGTCACCACCCTCCCGGTCAGGCGGCGGGTGACAACAGGGACAGTCGGAGCGGTGGGACGGCTCGGCGTCGCGCCGGGGGTTGTAGAAATCTGCAGGGAGACGGGACGCGGTGACGCCCAAACCCCTATAGAGTGACGTCACCCGTAGCGTGACATCGGCCCGTAGCGTGACGTCACCCGTAGGGTGATGTCACCCGTACCGCGACGTCACCTATAGGCACAGGCGGACTCACCCAGCGGCCCCGGTTCCTCCAGCCGCGCCAGGGCGCGGAGCAACGCCCGGCAGGTCTCCTCGCCGCGAGCCAACGCCAGCGCCCGCAGCCGCCGCGCCCACCCGCGTCGCGCCGGGGGTCCCAGCGCCGCCTCCTCCCCCGGCCCCAACGCCCCGGCGCGGCGCAGCTCCGCCACCAGCTCCCGGCGCGGCACCGCGCGCAGCCGGCGCTCCAGGGAACGGCCCCGCGCCCGCACCTGCGCCGCCGCGCACGACATGGCGGCCACCGCGACGGCGGCGACGGAAGGAGGGGACCCGGCTGGAGGAGATGGAGGAGAGGCCCCGGATGTATGTCACAAGTCCTATAGGAGACACAGGAGAGGCCCCGGATGTATGTCACCGGTCCTATAGGAGACAGCAGAGAGTCCACAGCTCTATAGGAGACACAGGAGAGGCCCCGGATGTATGTCACCAGTTCTATAGGAGACACAGGAGAGGCCCTGGATGTATGTCACCAGTTCTATAGGAGACACAGGAGAGGCCCTGGATGTATGTCACCAGTTCTATAGGAGACACAGGAGAGGCCCTGGATGTATGTCACCGGTCCTATAGGAGACAGCAGAGAGTCCACAGCTCTATAGGAGACACAGGAGAGGCCCTGGATGTATGTCACAAGTCCTATAGGAGACACAGGAGAGGCCCCGGATGTATGTCACCAGTTCTATAGGAGACAGCAGAGAGTCCACAGGTCTATAGGAGACACAGGAGAAGCCCTGGATGTATGTCACAAGTCCTATAGGAGACACAGGAGAGGCCCTGGATGTATGTCACTGGTCCTATAGGAGACAGCAGAGAGTTCACAGCTCTATAGGAGACACAGGAGAGGCCCCGGATGTATGTCACAAGTCCTATAGGAGACACAGGAGAGGCTCCGGATGTATGTCACAAGTCCTATAGGAGACAGCAGAGAGTCCACAGGTCTATAGGTGACACAGGAGAGGCCCCGGATGTATGTCACCAGTTCTATAGGAGACAGCAGAGAGTCCACAGCTCTATAGGAGACACAGGAGAGGCCCTGGATGTATGTCACAAGTCCTATAGGAGACACAGGAGAGGCCCCGGATGTATGTCACAAGTCCTATAGGAGACACAGGAGAGGCCCTGGATGTATGTCACAAGTCCTATAGGAGACAGCAGAGAGTCCACAGGTCTATAGGAGACACAGGAGAAGCCCCGGATGTATGTCACCAGTTCTATAGGAGACAGCAGAGAGTCCACAGGTCTATAGGTGACACAGGAGAAGCCCTGGATGTATGTCACAAGTCCTATAGGAGACACAGGAGAGGCCCTGGATGTGTGTCACCGGTCGTATAGGAGATGGAGGAGAGGCCCCAGATGTATGTCACCGGTCCTATAGGAGACAGCAGAGAGTCCACAGCTCTATAGGAGATGATGGAGGCTCCCCAGTCCTATAGGAGACAGCAGAGAGTCACCGTATGTGAGTGCCCAGCCCTATACGGGACCCCCACCCCTGGAGGCTCAGCCCTATAGGAGCCCCCCCAGTGCCTATACTGCCCCACTGACACTCCCCCCCCCCCCCCCCGCCATAGGGGGCCGGGCCAGACCCTATAGACCCCCCCCTCAGACCGTGCCGACCCTATAGCTGCCCACCCCGCCGCCTCCCTACCTGCTCCCGGCCCCTATACGGCTCCTATACGGCCCTTATAGGGGCCCCCGCGTATTTTTAGCGCTGACCTTTGGGGCTGGCCAAGCCCCTGCCCGCGTGACGTCAGAGCCCCATAGGCGCCCGCCCCGAAGTCCGGGTGGGGAGGGGGGTCCCTATAGGGGTCCTACGTAAATCCCATATGGATTTGCATAGGGTAGGGGGGGGTCTGTGTGGGTGCCCTTTGGGTGCCTATAGGATCCCTACGGCGGAACGGAGTCTGGCAGGTGCCCCTGGGGGGGTTTCTATAGGGTGCCTATGGCAGAGCAGGGGCTGGCGGGTGCCCCTGGGGGGGTTTCTATAGGGTCCCTACGAGGAAGCGGGAGCTGGCGGGTGTCGCTATAGGGTATCTATAGGTTTCCTGAGGGAGCGGAGGAGTTGGGGGTCGCTACAGCGTCTCTCCAGGGTCCCTGTGAGGGAGCAGGTGCGGTGGGGATCGCCATAGGGTACCCATGACAGAGCAGAACCTGGCGGGCGCCGCTATAGGCTTCCTATAGGATCCCTATAGGGGAGCGGCGGTGCCCCGCGCGACCCCCGATGGCCCCGCCCCCTCCGCCCCTTAGCCCCGCCCCTCCGCCGGACCGTACCAACCGAGGTGAGGCGCGCGGGGGGGGGTGTGTGAGTGAGTGGGTGGGTGGGGACTAAGAGCGCTCCGCCCCCCCCTTTTTTTTTTTTTTTTTTGCACCCGGCGGTGGCACGCGCCGACCGATGTTATAAAGGGCGGGGCCGGGCGGGTGGCGGGCGCAGTGCGGGCGCCACGTGGAGGGGAAACGGTGGAGCGCGGCGGCACCGCCATGGCCTCCAACGGTACCGGGACCCGGGGGGGGGGGGGGGAGCAGCGCCGGAGAGGGGCCCCATAGCCCCCCCCCCCCCTTCCCTCACCTCGCGGTGGGGGGGGCCGTACAGCTCGGGGAGGGGAGAGATGTATTGGGGGGGGTGTTGGAGCCCCCCCCCCTCAGCACCCTGGGGGGGGTGTCTTTGGAGCCCGCTCAGCACCTCCGGGGGACCCCGGAGCCCCCCTCAGCAGGGGGGGTGGGCTGGGGGTGGTGTGTGAGGAGCGGGGGGGGGCCCTAGAGGTGTCCGTGTCGTTCCCCCCCCCCCCCGGTATGGGGGGGGGGGTGGCTGCAGCGGCGGTGCCGCTTTTAGGGCGTTCTTTGAATGTATTTGCTAAAACGAGCGGTTTTGCTGTTGGTTCTTGTAGTTTTGCGGTTGTTTAGATTTTTAATTTCAATTATCAGCGTTGTTCGGACGGCTGTGATTTGATGCCTCCCTATTTCCGCGATGCGCCGGGCTGTATTTTCTTTTAAATTAATTTTCCTCGCCCCTTTCTTATTTCCCCGCGATTAAGGTTTTATCTTGCCGCATTTTTCAGCATAACCCCCCCGTTTTGCAGATTGATTTTTTTTTTCTTTTAATTTGTTAAAATCCAGTCGCGGATGAAGGAAGGAAGGGGTGGGGGGGCGGACAAAGCGCCACGCCCGGATGCGGCGCGACGGCGTCGCGAGGGAAAAATTAAAATACAAACGCACAATTTCAGTGAAAATTCAGGGGGTTTTGGGGGGAAGGATCCGGGGTGTTTAGAGGGTCGCGGTGCCCCCCCCCCCGGGTATAACGGGCCCCGTTAACACACCCCCCCCACACACCGGCCGCCATTTTGTGCGCCAAGGGAGGGGCGCGGCTTTTCCAGCTGCGCCACCGCCGCCATTTTGTGCGCCGGCTCGGGCTGCGCATGCGCTTGGGCCGTGGCGGGGGAGTGGTGTCGCTTGGCGCGCGGCGCATGCGCACTAGCGCTGCCGCAGTCTGCCCATCCGGGTCTTCGCCGTTAAAGACACCGACACCCCCCACCGCTCCCCGCGGTGATTAAAGATCCTTGGGAGGGATGAAAGAAAAAAATCTCTCCGGAGGTGTGTCACCGATTAAAAACCTTTATTTTGGGTAAAAATCGCCTCAGTTTCTTTCGATGGTAGGAGCAGCTGCTCCGCTGAGGGGGGGGGAAGAGGCAAATGGCCGCCATTTTGCGGCGGGAAGCCCGTGAGGGGGCCCAAACCCCCTTTTGTTAGGTGATGTCTGAAGGAAAGTTCGTGTTTTTGCGTTTGTTTTTAGATCTGCGTAGTTGAATATGTTAATCGGGGCCTTTTCTAGGCGGGTGTTTGCTTTTAAGTAAGTGCTTAGGTCTTTTGAGTGGGATAAATAGTCCAGTCCCCGTATCTTGTGCTTCAGCTTGGTCGTTTTTATGTTTTAGTGGCGAACAACTTTATAATTTTGAGCACATCACACGAATATGTTTACGTTCAGGTACACGTATGATTATTTGCAAAACTGATGGTCTTTTGGGGGGGTTTTCTTCCCACAGATTACAGCCAGACAGCGACGCAGAGGTACACACCCCCTTTCCTTCTGACATTCAACCTTTTCCATCCTCACCCTTAGAAAAACGTTGAGGAAAAAAGTGTTTTTGTGGGTATTTCACTTTTTTTTTTTTTGGTAGCTACGGGGCGTACCCCACCCCGCCAGGGCAGGGTTACTCGCAGCAGAGCAGCCAGCCCTACGGCCAGCAGAGCTACAGCGGCTACAGCCAGTCCACCGACACCTCCGCCTACGGCCAGAACAGCTACAGCTCTTCCTACGGACAGACCCAGAGCAGTAAGTCAGGACCCCCGACACCCCCCCCCCGTTCCATGTTCACGCCGTGTGATTTTTGGGGGTGTTTCACCTCGTTTTTCACCAATTCTCTCCAGGCTACAGCACCCAATCGACCCCCCAAGCCTACGGCAGCACCGGCGGTTATGGCAGCGGGCAGAGCTCGCAGGCCTCCTACGGGCAACCCTCCTCCTACCCCAGCTACTCCCAGCCGCCGGCGGCCAGCTCCTCCACCGGCAGGTATGGCCAACACCCGTCCTGTCCTGCGCCGCCGCCGTTCGGGTGAAAAAACCCGAGGGTTTTAATAACTATTGGTGGGTTTTTTACACAGCTATGGGAGCAGCTCGCAGAGCTCCAGCTACGGCCAACCCCCCAGCAGTGGTTATAACCAACAATCGAGCTACAGCGGGCAGCAGCAGAGCTACAGCCAGCAGTCTTCCTACAACCCGCCCCAGAGCTACAGCCAGCAGAGCCAGTACAACAGCGGGGGCGGCAGCGGATGTGAGCGCGGTGGGAACGGGGACACGCGGCGCCGTTTTGGGACCAAATCCAGCTTTTTGTGTCTCTTAACCGTCACTTTGCGGTTGTAGCCAACAGTTACGGGCAGGAACAGTCGTCCATGAGCGGCAGCGGCGGTGGCGGCGGCGGTTACCAGGAGCAGAGCGGCTACGGCGGCGGCCAGCAGGAACGGAGCCGCGGCCGGGGCGGCTACGGCCGAGGCGGCTACGACCGCGGGGGCCGCGGGAGCCGGGGCGGCCGCGGAGGCAACCTCGGGTAGGTGTCAGGGGAACGGCGGTTTTGGGGGGGGAAACGGGGAATTTAGGGTGCGGGGGGGGGTGCGGGGTGTGACACGATCGGGCAGAAAGGGGAGAGGGGAGCGCGGCACCCCCCGCTCGAGCGGGTTTTAACCAAAATCGGCGCAAGCGCCCCTAAAAAAAATAAGATGTTAATAATGTGGCGCCCGGCGGGGGTGTTTGGAGGTGCCTGAAGTGGTAAGAACCCCCCCGGAATGGGGGGTGAAAGGTGGTTTTTTTGGGAAAAAAAAAAATAGATAAAACCACTCAGCAAACCTGGTTGCCAAGGTCACTTGTAGCCTCCGGTGCCGGCTCTGGTCACGGTGGGGGCGTGTGCCCCGGGTTTAAAACAAAACAAAAAGAGTAAAATGGTTCGTTTTGAGGTCACTGCAGAAAAGAAAAACGTTGATTTTGGGGTAAAAAACCCGCCGGTTTTGGATATTTATTGGGAGATGTTTGACAGTGATTGATGGGTGATAACCTGGAGTGGAGTGTCTGGTGTCCCGGTGCACGAAGGGAGGAGGAAACGCCCCCCCAAAAAAAAAACCAGAGGAAAAAGTAATAATGGTGGTTTTAAAGAAAAAAAAAAAATAACGAGGTTTTGGGTTTGTGCGCGTGTCGCCCCCCCCGCTTTTTGGGCTGAAAAAGCCGCTTTTTGGGGCGGCGAGAGGTGAGTATCGGTGGGGGCGAGCCGCGGTTGCTTGTTTGTCTTGCCGCTGCTGTTGTGCCTGTTAACAAACTCTGCGTTTTGTGTGCTGCAGGTGTGAAAGGCAGCGAAACTTTCGCAATTCTCCGCTCTTTTTGGGTTAAAAAAAGGCAGAAAGGGTGAAAAAGTGCAAACAATAAAGTTAACAAAAAACCAAAATAATCAAAAACCACGCGAAGGGCCCCCCTTCCCTCCCCAAAATAACCTACAGGAACGAGGGGGGAAAAGCGACGACGAGCGGTGGGGAGGGGGAGACGCTCCCGCTGGGGGGGCTCGGCCGAGAGCAAAGGGGGGTGCCCCCCTTTTATTTTTTTTACTAAAAAAGGCAAAATTTGGGGTTTTTCAATAATTTTTTTGGATCCCCCCCCCGGCGGGTGCCGGCTGCTGCGTCCGAGATGAAGCGTCGCCGGCGGATGGAGACCCCCACCCCCTCCCAGGCACCCCCGGCCCCCCCCCCCCCCCAAAAAAAAACCGCAATGGGGGAAAGGAGGAAACTGCTCAAAAGCGCTGGTTTTGCCCCAAAACTGCCCCCCTCCTTCTTTTTAGGCAGGGGATAAAAAAAACCTCATTATCTTCTAATTTATCTCCTCAGCGGTGGTGAGCGTGGTGGCTTCAATAAATTCGGTGGTAAGTCCCAAGAGTTCAGCATTTGAACCCAAAAAAAAAAAAAAAGTGTCTGTTTTTTAACCCCTTCTCTCCGCAACAGCCTGGTCAGGGGCGTTTTGGGGTGAAAAAGCCCCAAAAAAGCTGCGGCGGCCGGCCGGAGGTGACGTCATCGGGCTGCGTCTTGGGTGTTTAAACAAAACAACAAAAAACCAATAACGGCGTTTTTTGGGGGCAAAGTGGAGGAAAAAAGGCAAAAAAAAAAAAACCCCCACAAAGCAACGCGCACACGGTGACCGCGGGCGGAAAAAAGGCTGGAACGGGGAAATTGCAACTCTTGGCAAAGTGGTGGTTTTTTTAATGGTGTTTTTTGGTTTCTTTTTAATTTTTTTTGGGGGGGGTGAAAATGCTGGTTTTTAACAAAACGGTTGCATGTGGTTTTAAAAAAAGTAATGAAAAACCTGAGGTTTGGTGCAAAGTTCGGTTTCGGGGGTAAAAAAAAAAAAGCAATTTTGGGGCTTGTGTAAAAGTGCCGGTGACCTGAGGTTGATGTTAAAAAAAAAAAAAAAAAAGCATAAAAATGGTCAAATTGCCGTTTTTGCCCCCAAATGGGGAGCGGTGAGGTGGTGAACGCTGCAGTGTACCGACCGAAAACGGAGTGTCTTGGTTTTAACCCATCTTGAGAGTTTTCACACCGTTTTGGAGGGGTTTGCTGAACCGGGGTGTTGCTGGTGGTGTTTTGAGACAAAAAAGTGTGTTTTGAGACAAAAGGTCAAAAAGTGCCACCCTGGGGGCGACGAGCGGAGACGGACGGCCCCCGGCACCTCGGTTTTGGGGTGAAAACCCTGGAATTGGCGAACAGTGGTGGCCATGGGGAGCCCCGCCCCGTTTTGGGGGGGGGGGAGGCGAGTGAGGAGACAAAATGTGTTTTTAAGGTGCCAAAACGGTGGGTTTTCACCTCAAAAAGGGGCGCGGGCCGAAACGGGTGGGGAAAAGGCGTTTTTTCCCCCGGTTTTTCCCAATTCCGGAGGGTTTGGGGTGTGGGGGAGGGGAAGGGGAGTGCGTGCCCTCCCTCACCCCGCTGGCTAATTAACGTTTTTCCTTTTAATTTTTGCATGTGCCCAAAGGACCCCGGGACCAAGGGCCGCGGCATGATCCTGGTAACGAGGGGGGATGGCTAACGAGGGTTAATTGGGGTAACGAGGGGGGAGAGGGTTAGTTGGGGTAATGAGGTTGTGAAAGGGGTTAATGATGGGGAAGGGGCGGTGAGCTTAGGGGCTAACGGGAGTGGGTTAATGAGGGAGGGGGTAATGGAGCTAACGAGGGGGGAAGGGGCTAACAAGGGCTAACGAGGGCTGGCGCTAACGAGCTTTGTCCCGCAGGCGAGCAGGATAACTCGGACAACAACACCATCTTCGTGCAGGGGCTGGGCGAGAACGTCACCATCGAGTCGGTGGCCGATTACTTCAAACAGATCGGCATCATTAAGGTGAGGGCGTGTCCGTAGCGTGTCCTTAGCGTGTCCTTAGCGTGTTCCGGTGCATCCTTAGCACGTCATGAAGCGCGCCGTCCGGTTTTAACCTGCGTTCAATGATCGCACGTCACGAACTTGCTCCCGGCGTAGCATGTCCTTAGCGTGCCGCTCCTCCCCGTGCCCTCCCCGTGTTCTTAGCGTGTCGCGTGTCCCCTCGCAGACCAACAAGAAGACGGGGCAGCCCATGATCAACCTCTACACGGACCGGGAGACGGGCAAGCTGAAGGGGGAGGCCACCGTCTCCTTCGACGACCCCCCTTCCGCCAAAGCCGCCATCGACTGGTTTGACGGTACGACACCCCCCCCCAAATCCCTCCCCTGCCCCCCCCCCCCTTGAAACGGGCAGGTTTTGGGTTTAATTCTCCCGTTTTTAGGCAAAGAGTTCTCCGGCAACCCCATCAAGGTGTCCTTCGCCACCCGGCGCGCCGACTTCAACCGTGGCGGCGGGGGCGGCCGGGGCGGCCGCGGCCGGGGAGGTGAGCGAGCGTTGGTGGGGTGCGAGGGGAGTGCCAGGGCGGTCCCAAAATTCCCCTTTTTCACCCCAAAACCAAACCCCCTTTTCCCCCCGCCCAGGTCCCATGGGACGCGGCGGTTTTGGCGGCGGCAACAGCGGCTCCGGTGGGGGCAACCGCGGCGGCTTCCCTAGCGGCGGCGGCGGCCAGCAACGCGCCGGTGACTGGAAATGCCCCAACCCGTGAGTTAACGGGGAACGGGGGTGGTGGGAGATGATGACACAACCGGGGCGGCGATGACCTCATCGAGCCTCTCCTCCCGCTTCACAGCGCGTGCGAGAACATGAACTTCTCGTGGCGCAACGAGTGCAACCAGTGCAAGGCCCCCAAACCCGACGGGCCCGGCGCGCCGCACATGAGCAAATACCCCGGCGGCGGCCGCGGCGGGAACCACATGGGTAAATATTCGGGGAAGGGGCGAGGCGGGGTGTCGTGGGGTGGGGTCACGCGCACCCCATGACCTCATCGCCTCGCTTTACCCTCTCGCAGGTGGTGGCGGCGGTGGGTTCGGCGAGGAGCGACGCGGTGGGCGCGGAGGTTTCGACCGCGGCGGCTACAGGGGCGGCCGGGGCGGAGACCGGGGCGGTTTCCGCGGGGGGAGAGGCGGCGACCGGGGCGGCTTCGGGCCGGGGAAGATGGATTCCAGGTAAGATGGCTGACGGGAGCGCCCCCGTGTTCACTCTGAAACCTACTGGTAACGGTTGCATGGACCCAGTCCGGCAGCTTTAAAACCTCTTGGGGGAGTGGTGTCAGTAGGTTCCAGAGTTAACGCTGCACTCTGCGCCCTGGAGGTGCTGGAGGCCGTTAACTCTGGAGCCTACTGATAACGGGGTGTGTTAAAATGCTGGCGCTTCCCTCTACAACCACGTGGTGGTGCTGGTGCTGCCATCATTAGGGCCCAGAGTGAACACAGCGGTTGCTGCCTCCTGCTGTTGGCACAGCGTGTTAACTCTGGGCTCTACTGATGATTGCTGTTAACTCTGGCCCTTAACGATGGTTCTGGTCAAAGGCTGAGCCACACTTGTTGCTGTTAACTCTGGGCCTTACTGATTCCTCTGCTGTTAACTCTGGGCCCTACTGACACCTCTCTCTTCTCTCCACAGGGGCGACCACCGGCAGGACCGCCGCGAGAGGCCCTACTGAGCCCCGCCCCCTTCCCTCACACACGTTTTTTATTGGCTGCCCTGCCCTTGGGGCCGGCCGGCCCCGCCCCCTGCGGGGTCTCCCCGCTTTTAACCCCCACTCACCCCCCTCCCACCCCCCCATTAAAGTCTCCAAGGACGACACGGCGCTGCCTGGTGATTGGCTGGAGGGGAGGGGGGGGCTATCACGGTGCTGCCTGGTGATTGGTTGGAGGGGAGGGGGATATCCCAGTGCTGCCTGGTGATTGGCTGGAGGGGAGGGGGGGAGGTGGCTGCTTGCCCTCATTAGGCTCCAGAGTGAATGCTCCCCTAATGAGGCACTTCCGGCTGCCGAGCTCATTAAGGTGCTCGTTAACCCCCTCGTTAGGCCCTGACGTGGCCATGGGCGGGGCCCGGCCCCTTCCGGTGCTCGTGACTCACTACCTATAGGGGCACCTATGGGGGGGGCTATAGGGGCAGTTAATGTATGGGGGCGGGGGATCCTATAGAGAAGGGATGTGGGTGGTTACAGGTTGTGAGGCGTATAGGGAACGCGCCAGGTCCGTATGGCACAAGGCCTGTAGGAAATGTATAGGGACCTCTATAGGTTACCTGGGGTTGGTATAGGGCAGGTGAAGCTCCCTATAGGTAGGGGGGGTGGGCTGCTTATAGGACACCCTATAGGGGGACCTATGGAGTGGCTGGGGGGCTGGCAGCCTGTATGGGGAGTAGCGGGAGGCTATACCCCCCCCCCGGGGCTGTGTCTATAGGATTGGGCCCTATAGGGGTCCGGGGGGCGTGGCCAGGGCGGGGCTTGTGTTCGCAGGTGCCAGGTGGGGGCGTGGCCGGGGGCGTGGCCGGGGATGGGGGGGGCGGCAGGTGCCGGCGGCGCGGAGCTGCCACAGCGGCCATGGGGCGGCGGGGACCGGGACCGGGACCGGGGCTGGTCCTGGGGCTGCTGCTGCTGCTGGACGGTGGGACGGGGAGGGGGGGTGTGAGGGGATGGGGGTGTCTGAGAGGACAGGGGGGTGTGTGAGGGGACGGGGGGTCTTGGGAGGACAGGGGGGCGTCTGAGAGGACAGGGGGGGTGTGAGGGGACGAGGGGGGTCTGAGGGGACGGGGGGTCTTGGGAGGACAGGGGGAGGTGTGAGAGGACAGGGGGGTGTGAGGGGACGGGGGGTCTTGGGAGGACGGGGGGGGTGTGAGGGGACGGGGGGTCTTGGGAGGACAGGGGGAAGTGTGAGAGTACGGGGGGTGTGGGGGGACGAGGGGGGTCTGAGGGGACGAGGGGTCTTGGGAGGACGGGGGGGGGTGAGGGGACGAGAGAGGTCTGAGGGGACGGGGGGGGGTGAGGGGACGAGAGGGGTCTGAGGGGACGGGGGGTTTTGGGAGGACGGGGGGGTGTGAGGGGACGAGAGGGGTGTGAGGGGACGGGGGGTCTTGGGAGGACGGGGGTACGAGGGGATGGGGGTCTGAGGGGATAAGGGATTGTGAGGGGACAGGGGGGAGCGTCAGGGGACAAGGGGGTCTGAGGGGATGGGGTGGGTGTGAGGGGACGGGGGGGAGCGTGAGGGGCCGGGGGGGGTCAGAGGGGATGAGGGGGAGCGTGAGGGAAGGGGGGGGGGGTCTGAAGGGGATGGTGAGGGGCCAGGGGGGGTCTGAGAGGACAGGGGGGGTCTGAGGGAATGAGGGATTGTGAGGGGGCACAGGGGGGTCTGAGGGGATGGGGGGAGCGTGAGGGGACAAGGGGGTCTGAGGGGACACGGTAGGGTTGTGAGGGGACAGGAAAGCGTGAGGGGATGAGGAGGATCACGGGGGGGGGACGGACGGGGGGAGCTTGGGGGGACAGGAGGGTCTGAGGGGACAGGGGGTGATTGGGGGATGTGAGGGGACATGGTGTGGAGGGACTTGGGGTTGTGAGGGGACGGGGGGGTATGAGGGGACACAAGGGGATGGGGTAGGATGTGGGGGGATCGTGAGGGGACAAGGGGGGAGTTGGGGGCACACAAGGGGAAGTGAGGGAATAGGGAGGCGGGAAGGGACGGGGGGGACATGAGGGGATCGTGAGGGGCCATGGGGGTCTGAGGGGATCATGAGGGGGGCCGCAGGGGGTCTGAGGGGACATGAGGGATCGTGAGGGGACACGGGGGTGTGAGGGATCGTGGGATCACATGAAGATGTGGGGGGGGACGTGGGGGGCATGAGGGGATGAGGGGGGACATTGGGGTGTGAGGGGACACGGGGGGGGAGGTTTAGGGGAGTGCGAGGGGACGCTGGTGCTGTGGAGGGACACGAGGGGACACAGAGGGTGACACCGGGGGGGGGGGGGGGTCACACCCCCCTGTCCCTGCGGGACACATTCCTCGGGGCAGGTTTTTCCGGCTCGGCCATCGCCCCGGATGCCCGGGTCCCCTCCCGGATACTTGAGTGTCCCTGTGTGTGTCCCCCCCCCTTCCCATCATGTCCCTGTGTGTCCCCAACGTGGCTTTGAGTCGTCACCTTCCCCACAGGTCACTGGGGGACAGTGGCAGCGGATGAGTCAGGTGAGAGGGGGGACAGGGGGACACCAAGGGGGGGGGGGTGTCCCTGTGGTTTTGGGGGGGGTGGGGGTGTGTCCTGGGTGCTGATGTCCCATGGGGGGGACACACGGACACCCATGGGACAGCGGGGTCCTGCGCTGGGGGGGGGGGGGGGTGCCAGGGTTCCCGGAGGCCGGTGTCCCTGATGCCACCCCCCCCCCCCCCAACCCCTTTGCTCTTTGTGTGTCCCCCCCACCCCGCAGTGCCGTGCGGGACCCCTGTGCGCAGGCGGGTGGTGGGGGGCACGGGGGCGCGGGCGGGGCAGTGGCCCTGGCAGGTCAGCATCGCCTTCCGGGGGCGTCACGTCTGCGGGGGGTCCCTCATCGCCCCCGCGTGGGTCCTCACCGCCGCACACTGCTTCCCGCCGTGAGTAACCTCCCCCGCACCCCCAAAATAATCCCTTGGGACCCTCAAATAATCTACAGGGAACCCCCCTGCACCCCTAAATAATCCCCTGGGACTCCCCTTGCACCCCTAAATAATCCCTTGGGACCCCCCAACTCCCCCAAATAATCCCCTGGGACCCCCCTGCACCCCTAAATAATCCCTTGGGACCCCCCAACTCCTCCAAATAATCCCCTGGGACCCCCCTGCACCCCTAAATAATCCCTTGGGACTCCCCACCCTCCCCAAATAATCCCCTGGGACCCCTCTGCACCCCCAAACACCCCCTATAACCCCCAAATAATCCCCTTGGACCCTCCCTACACCCCCAAATGATCCCCTGGGACCCCTCTGCACCCCCCCATAGACCCCAAATGATCCCCTGGGACCCTCCTGGCACCCCAAAACACCCCCCACAGACCCCCCAAACCCCTAAATATCCTCCTGGGCCCCCTCCCAAGCCCCCCCAGGGACCCCAATACCCTCATGGCTGCCCCGAGGGGGACCCCGGTGTTTTGGGGGGGCCCCCCAGTGTCTGAGCCACCCCCTTCCCGCAGGGAGAACCCCCTCTCCGAATACCGGGTGACACTGGGGGCCCTGCAGCTCCTGCCCCCCCCTGCTGACGCCCAGGTGAGGCGGGTGGCCGCCGTCACCCGTCACCCCGCCTACCGCGACGATGACGTCACCGAGGGACAAAATGATGTCGCCGGGGACCTGGCGCTGGCCCGGCTGGACCCCCCCGCCACCCCCACCCGCCTGGTGCGTCCCATCTGCCTGCCCGGCCCCGCCGTCCGCTTCCCCCCCGGCACCAACTGCACCGTCACCGGCTGGGGGGACATCCGCACCGCAGGTCGGTGTCACCGGGGACGCGGCCGTGTCACCGCCAGCACCTACGGGGGGGTGGGGTGGGTGGGTTGGGGACACGTGTCGTCAGGTGTGGTGGCACCGGGAGCCCCCATGGAGGTCGGGGACAGGTTGGGGACACTCATCACCAGGTTTGGTGGCACCGGGAGCCCCCATGGAGGTCGGGGACAGGTTGGGGACAGGTTGGGAACACTCGTCACCAGGTTTGGTGGCACCGGGAGCCCCCATGGAGGTCGGGGACAGGTTGGGGACACTCACCACCAGGTTTGGTGGCACCGGGAGCCCCCATGGAGGTCGGGGACAGGTCGGGGACACTCGTCACCAGGTTTGGTGGCACCAGGAGCACCCATGGAGGTTGGGGAACAGGTTTGGTGGCACTGCCAGCCCCCACGGAAGTCAGGGATGGTTTGGGGACAGCCTGTGGCCACCGTTGTCCCCACAGGTCCCCTGCCGCCCCCCAAGACGCTGCAGCAGCTGGAGGTGCCCCTGCTCAGCCACCGCCGCTGCCGCTGCCTCTACGCGGGGACGGGGGACGCCGCCGGCATGGGGACACCGGCCGGGGACACGCTCTGCGCCGGCTTCCCCCAGGGACAGCGCGACGCCTGCCAGGTGGGTGCCACCCCGTCACCCCCGCCTGTGTCACCTCACCCCTCCACGTCCCTCCTCATCCTCCTCCCTGTCCCCAACGTCCCTCTTCATCCCCTCCACGTCCTTCCATGCCCCCCATGTCCCTCTTCATCCTCCCTCCATGTCCCCAACGTCCCTCCTCATCCTCCTCCCTGTCCCCCAACATCCCTCTTCATCCCCTCTGTGTCCTTCTATGCCCCCCAAAATGTCCCTCTTCATCCTCCCTGTGTCCCCAACATCCCTCTTCATCCTCCCCCATGTCCCTCTTCATCCTCCCCATGTCCCAACGTCCCTCTTCATCCTCCCTCCACATCCCCAACGTCCTTCCTCATCCTCCTCCCTGTCCTTCCATGCCCCCCAAAATGTCCCTCTTCATCCTCCCTGTGTCCCCAACGTCCCTCTTCATCCTCCCCCATGTCCCTCTTCATCCTCCTTGTGTCCCCAACGCCCCTCCCTGTCCCCCAATGTCCCTCTTCATCCTCCCCATGTCCCCGACATCCCTCCCTGTCCCCAACGTCCCTCTTCATCCTCCCCATGTCCCAAGGTCCCTCTTCATCCTCCTCCCTGTCCTTCCATGCCCCCCAAAATGTCCCTCTTCATCCTCCTCCCTGTCCCCAACGTCCGTCTTCATCCCCTCCACATCCTTCCATGCCCCCCAACGTCCCTCCTCATCCTCCTCCCTGTCCTTCCATGCCCCCCAAAATGTCCCTCTTCATCCCCTCCCTGTCCTTCCACACCCCGCAATGTCCCTCTTCATCCTCCTCCCTGTCCCCAACGTCCCTCTTCATCCTCCCTCCACGTCCCCAATGTCCCTCCTCATCCTCCTGTCTTTCCATGCCCCCCAAAATGTCCATCTTCATCCCCTCCCTGTCCCCAACGTCCCTCTTCATCCTCCCTCCACGTCCCCAACGTCCTTCCTCATCCTCCCCACCGTCCCTCTCCACCCTCCCCTTTCCCCCCCCCGTCACGTCCCCACCGTCTCCCCGCAGGGTGACTCCGGGGGTCCCCTCTCCTGCCGCGTTGGGGACACCTGGTTGCTGGCGGGGGTGGTGAGCTGGGGTGAAGCCTGTGGGTTGCCCGGCCGCCCCGGCGTCTACACCCGCGCCGCCGCCCACGCCGCCTGGATCGCCGCTGCCGTCCCCGAGGCCCCCCTGCGTCACCCGTCCCTCGTCCCCTTCCCCGAGGACGAGGGACCCTGCGAGGACGGGGACGTCCCCGAGGGCTGGCCCCGGCCCCTGCCGCCCCCCCACGCAGGCGGCGGCGCCCACCCAGCCGCTCGCCCCGGCTGCCTCCTCCTCCTCCTCCTCCTCCTCCTCCTGCCCCTCGGCCTGCGCTGAGCACCCCCAAGGGCCGGGGGCACCCAAAAAAAGGACTGGTGGCGCCTCCCGGCACCCAAGGGCGGGTCACAGCACCCCCAAGGTGGCACCCACAACAGATCACGACACCCAAAAATGGCTCGTGGGATCCCTGAATCGGCACCCAAAAAATGGCTCGTGGCACTCATGAAGGATCACGGCACCCAAAAATGGCTCGTGGGATCCCTGAATCGGCACCCAAGGTGGGTTACGGCACCCAAAAATGGCTTGTGGCACCCGAAAATGGCTCATGGCGCCCGAAAATGGCTCTGGGAACCCTGAATTGGCACCCAAGATGGATTGTGGCACCCCAAAAATAGCTCGTGGCACCCATCAAGGATCACGGCCCCCCAAAAATGGCTCGTGGCAACCCCGAATTGGCACCTAAAAGCGATTGCGGCACCCAAAAATGGCTCGTGGGAACTCTGAATCGGCACCCAAGATGGATCGTGGCACCCATGAAGGATCACGGCACCCAAAAATGAGTCGCAGCACCCCAAGTTGGCACCCACACCATCTCCTGCCACCCAAAGAGGTTCACAGCACCCCAAGGTGGCACCCAAGATGGATCATGGCACCCAGAAATGAGTCGTGGCACCCACGGGAGCTCCCAGCACCCCAAGGTGGCACCCAAGACGGATCGTGGCACCCAGAAATGAGTCGTGGCACCCACCGGAGCTCCCAGCACCCCAAGGTGACACCCAAGATGGATCGTGGCACCCAGCAATGAGTCGTGGCACCCCAAACTGCCACCCCCGATGCATCACAGCACCCACGATGGCTGACAGCACCCAAAACTCGAGGTACCCCAACTTGGCACCCACGTCACTGCCACCCACACCGGTTCGTTGCACGCCCCCCCCCCCCCCCCCCCAAACTTGCACCCACTCCCCCTTCCCCAATAAACACCCGAGCACCCCACCTCCATCTTCCTCCTTTATGGGTGCTGGGCGGGGGGGACGACACCCCCAAAATGGGCAGGGGGATGTGGGTGACACCCCCCCCCCCAAACTTGCACCCACTCCCCCTTCCCCAATAAACACCCGAGCACCCCACCTCCATCTTCCTCCTTTATGGGTGCTGTGCGGGGGGGACGACACCCCCAAAACGGGCAGGGGGATGTGGGTGACACCCCCACCCCCACCCCCCAAGGTGTCCGGGTGGGTGGGGTGTAGGCTGAGCCCGGTCACAACTCGCCGCAGCGATGGCACCCTCACTTCTTGGCCACCTTGGCCTGCTTGTGCTTCGGGGGGGCCCAGCGCAGGCAGATGGAGTCCACTGGGGAGGGGGAAATGAAAGCTGTGGGGTGCCCCCCCCCCCCCCAAATTTTAATTAAGGAGGTGGGTGTGGTTCGTTAAGGGTTAACGACGTACCGGTGATGGGCGGCTTCTTGTACTGGGCGCTCTTGAGGTGCTCCTCCACCAGTTTGGGGGTGACGCAGATGACGTGCTGCCCCTTCCAGTACTTCACCATGTTGAGGGACTGGAGGGTGCTGATGATGTCGGTCTGCGTGATGCTGGTCATCTGGCTGCGGTGGGGGGGGGGTTACTGGGAGCACTGGGAGGACTGGGAGGGGAATGGGGGGAGGGCTGGCAGCTGGCTGGGGGGGTAAAGGAGGATTGGGAGGACTGGGGGGGCTACTGGGAGGACTGGAGGGTGTACTGGGAGAGGGTTGGCAGCTGGCTGGGGGGAGTAAGGGAGTACTGGGAGCACTGGGGGGGTTACTGGGAGCACTGGGAGGACTGGGAGGGGAATGGGGGGGAGGGCTGGCAGCTGGCTGGGGGGGTAAAGGAGGACTGGGGGGGCTACTGGGAGGACTGGGGGGGGGATGGGGGGAGGGCTGGCAGCTGGCTGGGAGGGGGGAATGGGGTGCTGGAAGCACTGGGGGGGTACTGGGAGCACTGGAGGGTGTACTGGGAGCACTGGGAGGACTGGGAGGGGAATGGGGGGAGGGCTGGCAGCTGGCTGGGGGGGTAAAGGAGGATTGGGAGGACTGGGGGGGCTACTGGGAGGACTGGAGGGTGTACTGGGAGAGGGTTGGCAGCTGGCTGGGGAGAGTAAGGGAGTACTGGGAGCACTGGGGGGGTTACTGGGAGGACTGGGAGGGGAATGGGGGGGAGGGCTGGCAGCTGGCTGGGGGGGTAAAGGAGGACTGGGAGGACTGGGGGAACTACTGGGAGGACTGGGGGGGCTACTGGGAGGGGAACAGGGGAGGGCTGGCTGGGGAGAGTAAGGGAGTACTGGGAGCACTGGGGGGGTTACTGGGAGGACTGGGGGGGACAACGGGGGGAGGGCTGGCAGCTGGCTGGGGGGGGAATGGGGTGCTGGAAGCACTGGGGGGGTACTGGGAGCACTGGAGGGTGTACTGGGAGAGGGTTTGCAGCTGGCTGGGGAGAGTAAGGGAGGACTGGGAGGGTTACTGGGAGGACTGGGGGGGACGGGGGAGGGCTGGCAGCTGGCTGGGAGGGTAAAGGATTACTGGGAGCACTGGGGGGGCTACTGGGAGGACTGGGGGGGGACGGGGGGAGGGCTGGCAGCTGGCTGGAGGGGGGAATGGGGTGCTGGAAGCACTGGGGGGGTACTGGGAGCACTGGAGGGTGTACTGGGAGCACTGGGAGGACTGGGAGGGGAATGGGGGAGGGCTGGCAGCTGGCTGGGGGGGTAAAGGAGGACTGGGAGGACTGGGGGGGCTACTGGGAGGACTGGAGGGTGTACTGGGAGAGGGTTGGCAGCTGGCTGGGGAGAGTAAGGGAGTACTGGGAGCACTGGGGGGGTTACTGGGAGGACTGGGAGGGGAATGGGGGGGAGGGCTGGCAGCTGGCTGGGGGGGTAAAGGAGGATTGGGAGGACTGGGGGAGCTACTGGGAGGACTGGGGGGGCTACTGGGAGGGGAACAGGGGAGGGCTGGCTGGGGAGAGTAAGGGAGTACTGGGAGCACTGGGGGGGTTACTGGGAGGACTGGGAGGGGAACAGGGGAGGGCTGGCAGCTGGCTGGGGGGGTAAAGGAGGACTGGGAGCACTGGGGGGGCTACTGGGAGCACTGGGAGGACTGGGAGGGGAATGGGGGGAGGGCTGGCAGCTGGCTGGGGGGGTAAAGGAGGACTGGGGGGGTACTGGGGGGACTGGAAGGTGTACTGGGAGAGGGTTGGCAGCTGGCTGGGGAGAGTAAGGGAGTACTGGGAGCACTGGGAGGACTGGGAGGGGACTGGGGGGAGGGCTGACAGCTGGCTGGGGGGGTAAAGGAGGACTGGGAGGACTGGGGGGCTACTGGGAGGACTGGGGGGTATACTGGGAGAGGGTTGGCAGCTGGCTGGGGGGAGTAAGGGAGTACTGGGAGCACTGGGGGGGTTACTGGGAGGACTGGGGGGGGGATGGGGGGAGGGCTGGCAGCCGGCTTGGGGGGTAAGAGAATACTGGGAGCACTGGGGGGTTACTGGGAGGACTGGGAGGGGAATGGGGGGAGGGCTGGCAGCTGGCTGGGAGGGGAATGGGGTGCTGGAAGCACTGGGGGGGTACTGGGAGCACTGGAGGGTGTACTGGGAGAGGGTTTGCAGCTGGCTGGGGAGAGTAAGGGAGTACTGGGAGGACTGGGGGGGTTACTGGGAGGACTGGGAGGGGAACAGGGGAGGGCTGGCAGCTGGCTGGGGGGGTAAAGGAGTACTGGGAGGACTGGGGAAGCTACTGGGAGGACTGGGGGGGGGACGGGGGGAGGGCTGGCAGCTGGCTGGAGGGGGGAATGGGGTACTGGGAGCACTGGGAGGGTGTACTGGGAGAGCGCTGGCAGCTGGCTGGGGGGGTAAGAGAATACTGGGAGCACTGGGGGGTTACTGGGAGCACTGGGAGGGGAATGGAGGGAGGGCTGGCAGTTGGCTAGGGAGGGTAAGGGAGTACTGGGAGCACTGGGGGGGGTAACTGGGAGGAGTTACTGGGAGTACTGGGGAGTTACTGGTGGGTATTGGGATGGAGAAGGTGCCTGGGGACCTCCAGCAGCACTCAAGACCCAGAGCTACTGGGAGGTACTGGTGCATTACTGAGAGTCACTGGTGTGTTACTGGGAGTCACTGGGGTTACTGGCGCGTTACTGGGAGTCACTGGTGCGTTACTGGTGGGTTACTGGGAGTCACTGGTGGTTACTGGTGCCCTCCTGAGCTCCCTGATGGAGCGGCTGACCCAGAAGTCACGCAGGACCGGTGACCCTGCGTTACTGGAATCACTGGGCTGGGGTTACTGGTGCTACTGGGAGACCACTGGGTGGTTACCAGCCTTACTGGGAAGCTGCTGGTCTTACTGGGAAGCTACTGGTCTTACTGGGAAGCTCCCAGTCCCCCCAGGACTCCTTGATGGAGAGTTTGTCCCACAAGCCCCCAGGTTCTCCAGCAGCACCTGGGGTTACTGGTGGGTTACGGGGTTACTGGGAGACCACTGGGTGGTTACTAGCCTTACTGGGAAGCTACCAGCCTTACTGGGAAGCTACCAGCCTTACTGGGAAGCTACCAGTCTTACTGGGAAGCTACTGGTCTTACTGGGAAGCTACTGGTCTTACTGGGAAGCTCCCAGTCCCCCCAGGACTCCTTGATAGAGTTTGTCCCACAAGCCCCCAGGTTCTCCAGCAGCACCCGGGGTTACTGGTGGGTTACGGGGTTACTGGCAGGTTACTGGCGGGTTACTGGGAGCCACTGGTGGTTACTGGTGCCCACCTGAGGTCCTTGATGGAGAGGGTTCCCCGGAAGTCCCTCAGGATCTCCAGCAGCACCCAGGACCAGTAGCTGCGGTAGCTCAGCTTGCCCAGGTCCGACAGCGGCTTCTCGGGGGACCCCACCGTGCTCTCCAGCTTGGACAGCTCGTAACCTGGGGGGGGGGGGGGGGGGCACCCCTTTTTGGGGCACCCTCACCCCTTTTTGGGGCACCCTCACCCCTTCAGGGACCCCCCCAAAAAAAAAAAAACCCCAAAATCCCCCAACTCACTGAAGGCGATGAGGAACTTGCCGTAGCCGCGACGCTGGTACGGCGGCAGCGTCAGGATGCAGGCGACGTTGTTGCCGTCGGGAGACTCCTTCTCCTGCGCGGTGACGGGGGTGACGACGCGCGGCGACGGGGGCGACGCGCGGCGACGGGGGCGACGCGGCGGGTCGCGTGACGACGCGGTACCTTGGAGAAGTAGCCGACGATGTGGGCGCCTTGGCGATCCACCTCGGTCAGGAGGTAAAAGACGAAGGGTTCGACGTCGAAATAAAGCGTTTTGTGGTCCAGGAAGAGCTTGGCCAAGAGGCAGAGGTTCTGGCAGTAGATCTGTCATGGCGGGAGGGGAGGGGGGGGCGGCGCGTGATGTCACGCGAGGTCACCCGTGACGTCACGCGCCGCCTCCCCGGCCCGATCCCCGTTACCTTGTGGTCTTTGCCGTCCACCTCGTAGACGGAGATGTTGCTCTTGCGGTAGATCTCCCGCCCCGGCGGTTGTCGCCACTGGCACTGGCCCTTGGGTGATGTCACGTGCGTCGTCACGCGTGTCGTGTGTGTGTGTCCCCCCCCCGGCAAACGCGGCGCGGGCGTGTCACGTGTGTCTGTGGCACCCCCCCAACCCCCTGCGCTTGTGTTCAGGCCCCACGGCAGCGCTGGGGCTGCCCCAGGCTCTGTGTGTGTGTCCCCCCATGTGTCACGCGTGTCACACGCGTGTCCTCCCAGCTTTTAGCGCGCTCAGACCCCCACGGCGGTGCCGGGGCTGCCCCAGGCTCTGCGTGTGTGTGTCCCCATGTGTCACGCGTGTCACACACGTGTCCTCCCTGCTTTTAGCGCGCTCAGACCCCCACGGCAGCGCCGGGGCCGCCCCAGGCTCTGTGTGTGTCCCCCCATGTGTCACGTGTATCCCAGGTGTGTCACATGCGTGTCCTCCCAGCTTTTAGTGCACTCAGACCCCCACGGTAGCGCCGGGGCCGCCCCAGGCTCTGTGTGTGTGTCCCCCCGTGTGTCACACACGTGTCCTCCCCGCTTTTAGCACGCTCAGACCCCCACGCCGGCGCCAGGACCGCCCCAGGCTCTGTGTGTGTGTCCCCCCGTGTGTCACACGCGTCTCACACGCGTGTCCTCCCCGCTTTTAGCGCGCTCAAACCCCCACGCCGGCGCCGCCCCAGGCTCTGCGCTCGTGTCCCCATCGTCCCCCGCCCGCCACGTGCGCCACACGCGTCCCGCCCTGCGTCCCGCCCCGCGTGTCTCACGCGTGTCACACGCGTGTCGCACCAGGTGGAGGCGGTAGGTGCGCTCGAACTTCATGTACTTGAGGCAGTACTCGCAGATCCAGAGCTTGGGCTGCTTCCCGTAGTCCTCGGGGAAGGGCGAGAAGTACCAGGCGTCGATCTCAAAGTGCCCGATGTGGATCTTGTCCACGTACTTCACCTTCGTGATCTGGGGGGGGGGGGGGGCGGGGACACACGGGGACACCCCAGTTTTGGGGACCCCCCCCCACCCCCAGACTGCTGCAGGGAACCCCTGGGGAACCCCTGGACACACACACCACCCCCCCCCCCCTCAGACCGCAGGGAACTTCTCCAGACCCCTGGGGACCCTCAGGGACCCCCCAAATCCCTTGGGGACCCTCAGGGACCCCCCCCAGACCCCAGGGACCCCCCAAATCCCTTGGGGACCCTCAGGGACCCCCCCAGACCCCAGGGACCCCCCAAATCCCTTGGGGACCCTCAGGGACCCCCCCAGACCTCTCAGCCCCCCCAAAACCCTTCAGGGACCCCCCCAAATCCCTTGGGGACCCCCTGGACCCCCCCCAGATCCCTTGGGGACCCCCCATGACCCCCCCAGGGACCCCCCAGTCCCCCCCCCCAGGCTCTCACCGCCTCGTGCTCCTTCTCCAGCGCCGCCGTGGTGGGGTCCATCTCGGCGTAGGTCTGCACGGGGCGCCCAGTAAGGCCCAGTAAGGCCCAGTGGGACATCTCAGGAACCCCCAGGACCCCCCTAACGTCTTCCCAGTAACCTCCAGTTGCCTTCCAGTGATCCTTGACCCCCTCCCAGTCCCTCCACACCCCCTCCCAGTCACTCCCAGTGCCCCCCAGCATCCCCATACCCCCTCCCAGTCCCTCCCAGTGCCCCCACACCCCCTCCCAGCACCCTCCCAGTGCCCCCCAGCGCCCCTCATACCCCCTCCCAGTCCCTCCCAGTGCCCCCCAGCATCCCCATATCCCCTCCCAGTGCCCTCCAGTGCCCTCATACCCCCTCCCAGTGCCCCCACACCCCCTCCCAGTCCCTCCCAGCACCCCCATACCCCCTCCCAGTCCCTCCCAGTGCCCCCCAGCATCCCCATATCCCCTCCCAGCGCCCCCACACCCCCTCCCAGTCCCTCCCAGCACCCCCATACCCCCTCCCAGTCCCTCCCAGTGCCCCCCAGCATCCCCATACCCCCTCCCAGTGCCCTCCAGTGCCCCCATACCCCCTCCCAGTGCCCCCACACCCCCTCCCAGTCACTCCCAGTGCCCCCCAGCATCCCCATATCCCCTCCCAGTGCCCTCCAGCACCTCCATACCCCCTCCCAGTCCCTCCCAGTGCCCCCATACCCCCTCCCAGTGCCCCCACACCCCCTCCCAGCGCCCCCACACCCCCTCCCAGCGCCCCCACACCCCCTCCCAGCGCCCCCACACCCCCTCCCAGTCCCTCCCAGTGCCCTCCCAGCACCTTCTGGACGTGGTTGATCTCATCGTGCTTGCGTTTCTGGTTGCGGGTGATCTTGCGCTCGGGCTGCTCGGCCAGCTCCCCCAGGAACTGCTCCGAGCTCTTCTGCACCGCCTCCTTCAGCGTCTTGCTCAGCGCCAGCCGGTTCTTGTCCACCCACTCGTCCAGCCGGCGGTTAACTGGGAGCACTGGGAGTTCAGTGGGAGCCCTGCCTCCCCCTCTTCCCCGCTTCCCCAGTCCCTCCCAGTTCCCCTCCCAGTACTCACAGCCCACGTAGTGGACGTAATATTCCTCGCGTCCCTCCTGCTCATTCAGCCGGGACTGGATCACCTCCGCCGAGTCTGCGGGGAGGGAACTGGGACCAGTGCTCGCGCCGGACTGGGACCAGTCAGAGGCCCGGAGAGCCCTCGCCCAGTTTGGACTGAGGGGGGGTGTACTGGTGCTGCCCGGGCCCGCTGGGATGAGACTTATACGGGTGCCAGTGCTGCTGGGATGAGACTTATACTGGTCCCAGTTATCCCAGTCCTGCTGGGATGGGGTTTATACTGGTCCCAGTCCCGCTGGGATGGGGTTTATACTGGTCCCAGTTATCCCAGTGCTGCTGGGATGGGGTTATACTGGTCCCAGTCCTGCTGGGATGGAGTTTATACTGGTCCCAATCCCGCTGGGATGGGGTTTATACTGGTCCCAGTCCCGCTGGGATGGGGTTTATACTGGTCCCAGTTATCCCAGTCCTGCTGGGATGGGGTTTATACTGGTCCCAGTTATCCCAGTCCCGCTGGGATGGATTTATACTGGTCCCAGTTATTCCAGTCCCGCTGGGATGGATTTATACTGGTCCCAGTCCCGCTGGGATGGGGTTTATACTGGTCCCAGTCCCGCTGGGATGGGGTTTATACTGGTCCCAGTTATCCCAGTCCCGCTGGGATGGGGTTTATACTGGTCCCAGTTATCCCAGTCCCGCTGGGATGGATTTATACTGGTCCCAGTTATCCCAGTCCCGCTGGGATGGATTTATACTGGTCCCAGTCCCGTTGGGATGGGGTTTATACTGGTCCCAGTTCTCCCAGTCCCGGCCCCCAGCCCTCCCACTGGCGGCCCCGCTCACGCCAGGTGCCGTCGGCCCGCCGGCACAGGTACGTCTCCCCGATCTCCACCGTCACCTCCGCCTCCCGCGGCGGCGGCGGGGGCGGCGGCGAGGCCGAAGATGCCGCTGGGACCCTCCCGGCCGCCGCCACCGCCGCCGCTTCCTCGGGGCCTCCCCCGCGGGGCCGCCCGGCCTCGGGGCTGCTGCTACCGCCGCCTCCTCCTCCTCCCGCCGCCGCCTCCGGGGCCGCTCCGGGGCCGCAGCCCGGGCCCGCCGCCGCCTCCGCCATGTTCGTCCTCCCCGGCCGTCGCGCCGGAAATGGCGTCTGACGCGCGACGAGGGTGGGGAGAGCGTGACGCGAGGCGGGCGTTGCTAAGAGACGGGGGGGGGGAAACGGCAGAGGGGCGGGGCCGAGCGTTGCTAGGAGACGGGAATAAGGCCGGGGGCGGGGCCGAGCGTTGCTAGGAGACGGGAATAAGGCCGGGGGCGGGGCCGAGCGTTGCTAGGAGACGGCGGAGCGCCGGCCCGCCAGTGTCCCAGCGTGCCTTGCGGCACCCCAGTGCCCCCCCCCCCCCCCCCCAGTGCTCCCAGTAACCCCCCGGTTCATCCCAGTTCCCCCCCCAGTGCTCCCAGTAACCCCCCAGTGTCCCTCCCAGTGACCCCAGTTCCCCCCCAGTGCTCCAAGTAACCCCCAGGGACCCTCCCAGTGCCCCCCCAGTGCCTCCCAGTGCTCCCAGTAACCCTCCAATTCATCCCAGTTCCCCCCCAGTTCATCCCAGTCCCTCCAAGGCCGCCCCGTGCTGACTCTCCCAATCATTTATTGTGGGCTCCCCCCCCCCGCCCAGCGCTGACGAGGGCCCACGGCCCCAGGGCAGGGGTCGGTGCGGCGGCCATGTTCCACACGCCTTCGTTAGGCCCTAACGAGGCCGCCGGCATCACGGGCCACGGCACGGAGACGCTGGAGCCCACCCCATCCCGCCCAGTCCCCAGCGTGGCCCCAGTCCCATCTCCAAACGTCCTACGGGCCACACGCCATGTTCAACCGCAGCGTGGTGGACATCACACCATGCTCCCGCGCTCCTTCGTTAGGTCCTAACGAGGATGTTGTGACGATGGAGCCCACCACGGAGATGTTGACACCCATCTTGTCCTGGTGAACGTCCCTCATCCATCTCCAAACGTCCTACGGGCCACACGCCATGTTCAACCGCAGCGTGGTGGACATCACACCATGCTCCCGCGCTCCTTCGTTAGGTCCTAACAAGGATGTTGTGACGATGGAGCCCACCACGGAGATGTTGACACCCATCTTGTCCTGGTGAACGTCCCTCATCCATCTCCAAACGTCCTACGGGCCACACGCCATGTTCAACCGCAGCGTGGTGGACATCACACCATGCTCCCGCGCTCCTTCGTTAGGTCCTAACGAGGATGTTGTGACGATGGAGCCCACCACGGAGATGTTGACACCCATCTTGTCCTGGTGAACGTCCCTCATCCATCTCCAAACGTCCTACGGGCCACACGCCATGTTCAACCGCAGCGTGGTGGACATCACACCATGCTCCCGCGCTCCTTCGTTAGGTCCTAACGAGGATGTTGTGACGATGGAGCCCACCACGGAGATGTTGACGTCCATCCCGTCGTGGCGAGCTTCCCCCATCCACCTCCAAACGTCCTACGGGCCACACGCCGGGTCTCCGTCGGGGTGGACCTTCAGGTGCCGGGTGAACTGGGGTTTGTAACGGAAGCGTTTGCCGCAGCGCCCGCAGCCGTAGGGCTTCTCGCCGGTGTGGATGCGTTGGTGCTTGACCAGGTTGGAGCTGACGCAGAAGCTCTTGCCGCAGGCGCCGCAGCGGAAGGGTCGTTCGCCCGTGTGGGTCCTCTGGTGCTCGATGAGCGTGGAGCTCTGCCCGAAGGCTTTGCCGCATTCCCCGCACCGGTAAGGTCGTTCGCCGGTGTGGGTCCGTTGGTGGGACGCCAAGTGGGTCTTCTTCTTGAATCGTTTCCCGCATTGGCCGCAGGAGAAGGGCTTCTCACCCGTGTGGGTCCTCTCGTGCTTCACCAGGTTGGAGCTTAGGCTGAAGGTCTTCCCGCAGCGCCCGCAACCGTAGGGTTTCTCCCCGGTGTGGGTCCGAAGATGTTTGACCAGGTTGGAGGTCCTTCCGAAGGTCTTCCCGCACTCGGGACAGGCGTAGGGCATCTCGCCGGTGTGGGTCCGACGATGTTCGGTCAAGGTGGAGCTCCGGCTGAAGGCGCGGGAGCAGATGGGACAGGCGTAGGGCTTCTCGCCCGTGTGGGTCCGGAGATGTTCGGCCAAGGTGGAGCTCCGGCTGAAGCTCTTCTCGCATTGGCCGCAGGTGAAGGGCCTCTCGCCCGTGTGGGTCCGTTGGTGCTCGATCAGGTTGGAGCTCTGCCCGAAGGTCTTCCCGCACTCGGTGCAACGGTAGGGCTTCGGCGGTGGCCTGCCGCCCTCCAGGAGACCCAGAAGGTTGATGAAGCCACGTGGGCGACCACCGCTGCGGGCCGGAGCCGTGGCACCTGGGAGAGGGGAGAGGAACAGCTGTTGGATCGGGAAGGATGTTCTCCAAAGGAGGAACATCTCCTGTGGGTCACGGCAACCATTGGAAGGATGTTTCCTGGAGGAGAAACATCTCCCATGGGTCACTGCAACCATGTAGGGATGTTCCATGGAGGAGAAACATCTCCCATGGGTCACTGCAACCATGTAGGGATGTTCTATGGAGGAGGACATCTCCTGTGGTCATCGTGCGACCATGTAGGGATGTTCCATGTAGGAGAAACATCTCCCATGGGTCACGGCAACCATTGGAAGGATGTTTCCTGGAGGAGAAACATCTCCCATGGGTCACTGCAACCATGTAGGGATGTTCCATGGAGGAGAAACATCTCCCATGGGTCACTGCAACCATGTAGGGATGTTCCATGGAGGAGAAACATCTCCCATGGGTCACTGCAACCATGTAGGGATGTTCCATGGAGGAGAAACATCTCCTGTGGTCATCGTGCGACCACGTAGGGATGTTCCATGGAGGAGAAACATCTCCTGTGGGTCACGGCAACCATGTAGGGATGTTCCATGTAGGAGAAACATCTCCCAGATGGAATTTTCTCCCCCCTGGAGGACCGTTCCCAGCAGAAGACCAACTCCTGGACCACATTTTCCCCATTTTGTTGGGTTTTTCACCCAAAAGACCATCTCCCGGGTGGTCTCCTGGTCCCCGTGTCCGTCCCCCCCCCCCCTCACCTGCGCAGGTTTCTGCGGGGACGTCCCCATCACCCCGGTCCTGGGGGGGACGCGGCTCCTCCCCCGCCTCCATCGCGTTGGCTGGTGGAAATGGGGGAAAAAAGGCAAGAAATGGGAAAAAGGAAAAAAAAAAAAAAAAAGAAGAGGCATCTGCTCGTTGCTTTTCACCAAAACCAAATATTTTCTCCCCAAAATACACCCCACCCCCCCCCGTTAGTTAATTTGGCCACCCCCACACCTGGGAGCAATTGGCCCAATTTCCCCCTTTTTCACCCCAAAATACCCTCCCATTAGGTAATCCTGCACCTCGATTCCCGGGCTCCATCAGCCCCTTTCCCCCCCTTTTTCACCCCAAAATGTGACACCCCCCCCGCAATGAGTTAATTTTGCACACCACCTCCCCCCGCGCCTGACACCAACCAACCCATTTTCCCCCTTTTTCACCCCAAAACACATCCCTCCCGTTAATTAATCCTGCAACCCACATCCCCAGGAGGAATCAGCCCAAATTCCTCCCTTTTCACCCCAAACCACAATTCCCACACTGAGTTAATTTCCCACCACCCCCCCCCAACCCGAAAGCGACCGTCCCATTTTCCCCCTTTTTCACCCCAAACCACCATCCCCGCAAGGAGTTAATTTCGCAAATCCCCCGCCGAGAGCGACCGTCCCATTTTCCCCCTTTTTCACCCCAAACCGCCTCCTCCCTCCGCTCGTTAACTCCTCCCCCAGCTCCAACCCAAGCGATTGACCCTTTTTCCCTCTTTTTCACCCCAAAACCCTTTGGGGGGGGTCCCCTCACCCGGGTCCTGGCAGCTCCCCGGCACCGACGGGCCCAATCCAGGCGTTTTTCGACCCAAACCGGCGGCGCTTTGCCCTTTCCCGACAATGGTGGCGGGAGAGCGGCGCTTCCTGCCGCAAAGGCTCCCGGGGACACGCCAAGCACACGCGTGGCCTTGGGAACATGTGAAGGGACACGTGTGGCCCTGGGAACACGCCAAGCACATGTGTGGCCTTGGGAACACGTGAAGGGACACGTGTGGCCCTGGGAACACGCCAAGCACATGTGTGGCCTTGGGAACACGTGAAGGGACATGCGTGGCCCTGGGAACACACCAAGCACGTGTGTGGCCTTGGGAACATGTGAAGGGACACGTGTGGCCCTGGGAACACGCCAAGCGCATGTGTGGCCTTGGGAACATGTGAAGGGACACGCGTGGCCCTGGGAACATGCCAAGCACATGTGTGGCCTTGGGAACACGTGAAGGGACACGCGTGGCCCTGGGAACACACCAAGCACGTGTGTGGCCTTGGGAACATGTGAAGGGACACGCGTGGCCCCGGGAACACGCCAAGCACACGCGTGGCCCCTTTACATGTGTGCAGGGACACGCGTGGCCCCCATGGAACACGGACACGCGTGTCTGTGTCCGTGTAAAGGCACACGCGTGGCTCCTGGGAACATGTAAATGCTCCCGTTAATCCCCCCCCCCAGTGCCCCTTATAGTCCCTCCCAGTGCTCCCAGTGCCCCCCCCAAATCCCTCCCAGTAACCCCCAGTGCCCCTTATAGTCCCTCCCAGTGCTCCCAGTATCCCCCCCAATCCCTCCCAGTGCCTCCCCAAATCCCTCCCAGTGCTCCCAGTACCCCCCCAGATCTCTCCCAGTACCCCCCAATCCCTCCTAGTGCTCCCAGTATCCCCCCCAATCCCTCCCAGTACCCCCCAGATCTCTCCCAGTGCCCCCCCAATCCCTCCCAGTACCCCCCAGTGCCCCCCTAATCCCTCCCAGTGCTCCCAGTATCCCCCCCAATCCCTCCCAGTACCCCTCAGTGCCCCCCCAATCCCTCCCAGTAACCCCAGTAAGGAAGCCGGCAGCAGCGCTCACCACTATTTATTGACAAACTGGGCGGGGGGGACACACGTGACATCCCCCCCCCCCCCCGGAGGGGCCCGTCCCCATCGGTGGGACGTGGGGGGATGGGTGGGGGGGACGCACGGGGGTGGGGACGGGACCGGGGGAGGGTCCCCGGGCGGGGGGAGGACACGGTTTTGGGGCGGAACGAAGGGGTTTTGGGTGAGGACAAGATGGAGACACGGAGCCAGGGCACAAGGGAGGAGCTGGGGCGGGACGAGGGTCCCGGGGTGGTCCTTCGAGGTGGAGCCGTGGTCCTGGGCCAAGATGAGGATCTCAAGGTCCTGCGAGGTGTGGCCACGGCCTTGGGGCACCACGATGGACCTGGACCAGGATGATGGATCCCATGACGGTTCTCCAGGATGAAGCCACGGCCTTGGGGCACCACGACGGACCTGGACCAGGATGATGGATCCCATGACGGTTCTCCAGGATGAAGCCATGGCCTTGGGGCACCACGATGGACCTCAATCACGAGAAGGGATCCTGGGATGGTCCTACAACACGAGGCCATGGCTTTGGGACACCACAATGGGCTTACGTCAAGACAAGGGATCCCAGGATCCTCCTCCAAGATGAAGCCCTGGCCTCGGGGCACCATGACGGACCTGGGTCAAGACAAGGGATCCCGGGATGGTCCTCCAGTACGCAGCCACGGCCTTGGGACACCACAATGACTCTGGGTCAAGAGGAGGGAATCCCACAATGGTTCTCCAAGACGAGGCCCTGGCCTTGGGGCACCACAATGGACCTGGGTCAAGACAAGGGATCCCGGGATGGTCCTCCGAGACGAGGCCATGGCCTTGGGGCACAGTGATGGACCTGAGTTAAGACGAGGGATCCCCGGATGGTCCTCCAAGACGAGATCATGACCTTGGGACACCATGACGGCCTTGGGTCAAGAGAAGGGATCCTGGGATGGTCCTCCAAGATGAAGCCATGGCCTTGGGACACCATGATGGACCTGGGTTAAGACGAGGGATCCCAGAATGGTCCTCCAAGACAAGGCCATGGCCTTGGGACACCATGATGGACCTGGCTCAAGATGAGAGATCCTGGGGCAGCCCTCCCAGACAAAGCCATGGCCTCAGGGCACGTTGACGGACCCGGCCCACGCCGCGGGACCTCACCCCGCATCACTGCCACCGGTCTCAGGCGAGGTGGGTGCGCTGGTGCTTGCTGAAGGCCGAGCTCCACCCGAAGGTCTTGCCGCACTGGGCGCAACGGTAGGGCCGCTCGCCGGTGTGGGTGTGCCGGTGCTCCAGGAGGTTGGCGCTCTGCCGGAAGCTCTTGCCGCAGTCCCCGCAGCGGTAGGGCCGTTCGCCGGTGTGGGTGCGCCGATGCTTGGCCAGGTGGGAGTTTTGGCAGAAGCTCTTGCCGCAGAGCCCGCAGGTGTAGGGTCGCTCGCCGGTGTGGGTCCGTTGGTGTTGGATGAGGTTGGAGCTCTGCCGGAACGCCTTCCCGCACTCGGTGCAGCGGTAAGGCCGCTCGCCGGTGTGCGTCAACCGGTGCTTGGCCAGGTAAGAGCCGAGGGCGAAGCCTTTGCCGCAGAGCGGGCAGAAGTGCCGCTCGCCCGCCCCGTGCGTCCGCCGGTGCTCGGCCAGGTTGGAGCTCTGGCTGAAGATCTTGCCGCATTCGGGGCACTTGTAGGGCTTCTCGCCGGTGTGGGTTACCTGGTGCCGGAGGAGTTTGGAGCTCTGCCCGAAGGCTTTGCCGCATTCCGGGCACTTGTAGGGTTTGGCAGGCGGGCGGCAAGCCCGGAGATGCCGAGCCAACCGGCAGCTCCAAAGAAAAGCGGCTCCGCAGTGGGGACAACCCAACGGCTGCTCCGGTTGATGGTGCCGCAGCCCGGCCGGTTGGGCGTAGGCTTTGCCGCAAGCCTCGCAACGGTAAGGTTTGGCCGCTGGACCGTGCCGACGTCGCCGGTGCCGGGCCAGTTGGGCGCTGCCTTCGAAACGCTCGGGGCAGAGCGGGCAGGCGAAGGCGCCGGCGTGGGTTTGGCGGTGGAGGAGCAAAGTGCCGCCGTGCCGGAAGGCCTGGCCGCATTCCTCGCAACGGTGCGGCCGATCGTCGGCACGGTCATCGCCGGTGCCGTCTCGGTCGTCGTCGCCCCGCTCCTCGTCCTCCTCCTCGCCGCCGCCGCCGCCGTGATGTTTCTTCCGGTGTCCGGCTAACGCCGCCGGCCGGGCGAACTGCTCGCCACAATCCCGGCACCGGTGTCCGCCGTGAGCTCCTCGCCGGTGCTTGGCCAGATCGGAGCTGACGGCGAAGCGACGACCGCACTCGGGGCAGCCGTAGGGTCGCTCGCCGGTGTGGGTCCGCCGGTGGGTGGCCAGCGTCGACTTACGACCGAAAGCCCGGCCGCATTCGGGGCAGCCATAGGGTCGCTCGCCGGTGTGGGTCCGCCGGTGGTGAACCAAGGTGGAGCTTTGGCTGAAGCGGGCGCCGCACTGCCCGCAACGGAAGGGTTTCTCGCCAGTGTGGGTCCGCTGGTGCTCCAAGAGGGTGGAACCACGGCTGAAGGCTTTGCCGCACTCGCCGCAGGCGTGGGGCTTGGCGCCGGCGTGGCCCTTGCGGTGCTCGAGCAGGGACGAGCTCCAACCGAACGCCTTGCCGCATTCGCCGCAGCGGTACGGCCGCTCGCCCGTGTGCACCCGGCGGTGCTTCAAGAGGTTGGAGCTCTGGGCGAAGGCTTTGCCGCACTCGCCGCAGCGGTAGGGGCGCGGGACGGTGGGTTCCCCGCCGACGTCTTCGGCCTCTTCTTCTTCGTCCTCGTCGCCTGCAACGGGAAGGGAACAGCGCGGCGTCACCCTGTGCCTCGGTTTCCCCCACCCGCCAAAGCGTATCGCCGACGCGACGGCGACGACTCACCCGGCGGCAGCTCGGCGGCGGCACCGGTCGGTCCCGGCAGCGTCGGGGAGCTGTGGAGGGAGAAACGGGGTTGGCTGGTGGTGGCGCCCGTGGGGATGTCGGGTTTTGGGGTGAAGGACATCAGTTTTGGGGTGAAGAACATCAGTTTTGGGGTGAGGGATGTTGGTTTTGGGGTGAAGGAAGTCAGTTTTAGGGTGAAGAACGTCAGTTTTGGGGTGAAGGACGTTGGGTTTGGGGTGAGGAACATTGGTTTTGGCGTGAAGGACGTTGGTTTTAGGGTGAAGAACGTCAGTTTTGGGGTGAGGGATGTTGATTTTGGGGTGAAGGATATTGGTTTTGGCATGAGGGACATCAGGTTTGGGGCAAGGAATGTTGGTTTTGGGGTGAAGGACGTTGGTTCTGGGGTGAAGGACATCGGTTTTGGGGTGAAGGACATTGGTTTTGGGGTGAAGGGTGTCAGTTTTGAGGTGAGGGACATCGGTTTTTGGGTGAGGGACATTATTTTGGGGCGAAGGACGTTGGGTTTGGGGTGAAGGACATCATTTTTGGTGCAAGGGACATTATTTTGGGGTGAGAGATGTTGGGTTTGGGGTGAAGAACGTTGGTTCTGGGGTGAAGGACATCAGTTTTAGGGTGGAGAACATTGGTTTTGGGGTGAAGGACATCAGTTTTGGGGTGATGGATGTCGGTTTTGGGGCTCGGGGCATTATTTTGGGGTGAAGAACGTTGGTTTTGGGGTGATGGACGTCAATTTGGGGCTCGGGACATTATTTTGGGGTGAAGAACGTCAGTTTTGGGGCTCGGGAGGTGGGACATCACCTTGGGGGCAGGGTGGTGGCCCTGGCGATGTCCCCGATGGCTGGGACCACCCCAGGGAAAAAGGGCCCCGTCCCCCTGCGTCCCCCCCGTCCCCATCCCCACCCGGCGGCCTCGGGGTCCTCCAGCGGGAAGGGCCCGTTGCTGTCACCGCTGATGTCACCGCTGATGTCACCGTCCTCCAGGAACTCGGGGACCGACGGACACTCGTCCTGTGGGGGGGGGGGGGGTGTGTGGGGGTGACACACGACGCAGGGCGCACCGCATCACGAGGCGGCACGTGACACACGCCTGACACATGCGTGTGCCCCCGAGGCGGGGCAGATCCTGCCCCACAGCCCCCATAGGGGACAGATCCTGCCCCATAGCCCTGTGTGGGGCAGATCCAGCCCCCCCCAGCCTCTATGGGGCTCAGACCACCCCCCCCCACAGTGCCTGTGTGGGGTAGACCCTGCCCCATAGCCCCTACAGGGCTCAGCGCCCCCCCCCAGCCCCTATGGGGCTCAGACCCCCCGACAGAGTCCCTACGTGGGGCAGGACACCCCCCCCCCCCAGCCCCTATAGGGCTCAGACCGCCCCCCAGCTCCTATATAGGGCAGATCCTGCCCCACAGCCTCTATGGGGCTCAGGCCACCCCCCCACAGCCCCTATAGGGCTCAGACACCCCCCCCAGCCCCTATAGGGCTCAGCCCCTGCCCCATAGGACTCAGCCCCTGCCCCATAGACCCTATAGGGCTCAGCCCCTGCCCCCCAGCCCCTATAGGGCTCAGCCGCCCCCCCCTCAGCCCCTATAGGGCTCAGCCCCTGCCCCATAGGGCTCAGCCCCCCCCCCAGCCCCTATAGGGCTCAGCCCCTGCCCCATAGGGCTCAGCCCCCCCCCCATAGCCCCTATAGGGCTCAGCCCCTGCCCCCCAGCCCCTATAGGGCTCAGCCCCCCCCCATAGCCCCTATAGGGCTCAGCCGCCCCCCCCCCAGCCCCTATAGGGCTCAGCCCCTGCCCCATAGGGCTCAGCCCCCCCCCCCAGCCCCTATAGGGCTCAGCCCCTGCCCCATAGGGCTCAGCCCCCCCCCATAGCCCCTATAGGGCTCAGCCCCTGCCCCCCAGCCCCTATAGGGCTCAGCCCCCCCCCATAGCCCCTATAGGGCTCAGCCCCTGCCCCACAGCCCCTATAGGGCTCAGCCCCCCCCCCATAGCCCCTATAGGGATCAGCCGCCCCCCCCCAGCCCCTATAGGGCTCAGCCCCTGCCCCATAGGGCTCAGCCCCCCCCCCCCCAGCCCCTATGTGGGGCAGCCCCCCCCCTCCCCCACTCACCTCCATTGTCCTCGGCCGCGTCGCCCGCCCCCCCCTCCCCCCCCCGGGGGGTCAGCAGGTCAGAGGTCAAAGGTCGTGCGCTGTGGGGGGTGGGGGTGGGGTGTGTGTGGTGGTGGGGGGAGGGGAGGTCAGCGGGTGGGGGATGGGCCCGGGGGGTCCCGGGAGCGGGGTGGGGGTGGGGCCCCTCGGCGGCGCCGGCCCCGGGGGCTGCTGGGAGGACGCGACCCCTCCCCCCCCACCCCACCCCCCACCCCCCACTCTGCGTCACACGCGTGTCATCGCTCGCGTCACCGCCCGCGTCAAACACGGCGGGGGGCGGGGGGGGAGAGGGGGGAAGGTTGGGTCCATACTGCCCCTCCCCCCCCCCCCCAAATTGGGGCTTTCTCCCTCCCCTCCCCCCCACTTCTTCTTCCGGTCCCCTCCCCCCACACTTCCTCTTCCGCTCCCCTCCCCCCACACTTCCTCTTCCTCCTTCCCGCACCCCTGGGGTGAGTCCCTGCGCCGGCGCACCCGAAATCGCCGGATTTCGCCCCAATTCGAAGGGCCGGGCTGGGGGAGGGGTGGGGGGTGGGGGGGCTGGTGGCGACTCGTTTCGCGCTAATTGCAGCGTGGGTCATTATTAACGGCTAATTAACCCGCTGCGATAATCGCCACCGTCGCGATTCGCTGCGCCGGCCCCTGGCGTTAATTACAACCCAGCGGATTAATTACAACCCATTGAGTCGCGACCCGTCGCGTTAATCGCGACCCATGGAATTAATTGCGACCCGTCGCCTTAATTACGACCCATCGCCTTAATCGCAACCCATTGAATTCATCGGAACCCAATCGCGTTAATTACGACCCATCGAATTAATTGCGACCCATCGCATTAATCGCGACCGATTGAATCAATCGGAACCCATCACATTTAATCGCGACCTATCGCGTTAATTATGATCCATTGACTTAATCGCGACCCGTCGCGTTAATTACAACCCGCCGCATTAATCGCGACCCGTCGCGCCGACCGCGACCCACCTCATTAAGCGCCATTAATCGCGCTAAATTGCCATTCCAGGCATCCGCCGGCGATTCCTCAACCCGCCGCGACAACCGCGACCGCCGCGGCTGCCCAACGCCCGCCGCTAATTTCCCGCCGGCCGAAAAACCCTCCGGCATGCCCCTCCGTTAACCGACGAACTAATTAATCGCAGGGGGTTTAACCGGGCGGGCGAGATGCCGAAGGGTCCGCGGCAACGCCCGGCGGAGCGGTACCGCCTGAAGTACAGCCGGTTGCGACAGGCGGCGCGGGCGTTGGTGTTCGAGAACGGGGCGCTCTGCGACGAGGTTGCCCGGCTGGAGGCCAAGTGTCTACGGGCGCGAGACGAACGACGGTTCCTCCTCACCCGGCTCCTCCAACTCCGGGCGATGGCCGGACCCGAGGAGATTCCCGGTGACGTCACCGTCCGTCGACCTCGGCGCGGCGCGGCGCGGGCCGACGGGTCGAGAGATGGAGGGAAAGACGGGACGCGGTCAACCGGAACGAGAGATGGGTCGAGGGATGGGGCGCGGTCAACGGGGTCGAGAGATGGAGCGAGGTCAAGTGGGTCAAGAGATGGGGCGAGGGATGGGGCGTGGTCAACGGGGTCGAGGGACGAGTCGCGGTCAACGGGGTCGAGGGACGGACCGAGGGACGAGTTGCGGTCAACGGGGTCAAGGCCGGTTGGGTCGAGAGACGGGGCGAGGGCAACCGGCTCAAGAGATGGACCGAGAGATGGTCCAGGAGACGGGGCGAGGTCCAACGGGCCGAGAGACGGCGCCAGAGATGACTCCAGAGACGGGTTGAGGCCAACGGGGCTGCGGGACGGCCCAAGAGACGACTTAAGGCCGAACGGACCGAGAGGCGGCCCCAAGCTGGATGTGCCGCCGGCGACCATCTTGACATCACCCGAAGACACCTCCAGCCCGGCCGGGCCGCCGGCGGCCATCTTGAGGACACCTCCCTGCCGGCGCGGCGGGATGTTGACCCTCCCATTGGCGTTGGGACCTCTGACAGTGCACAGCCTAGGTGTGGGCGGTGCGGGGCCGGGGGCCGTCTTGCCCGTTGGTTTCCGTAGCACCCGTCTCTTCACCAGCACCCGCCGGCCGGCCCGCCGCTGCCTCTACACCTGCCGGATCGTGGCCGGCCCCCGCTGCGAGATCACGTCTGAGGACGATCCAGGGAGGGTGCTGGTGGGCCCCACGCCTGACGTCTGCCACGGCCGGCTCCTCCAGGCCCTGGGGGACGCCGGGGTGCGGCCCCGGGCGATGCCACCGGCCCCCGGCGCAGGTGACGATTTCTTCGGCCTCGCCCACCCGGCTGTCCGTCGGCTCCTCCAGGGTGAGGCCGGGGCCTTCCTCCACCCCGAGGAGGAGGAGGAAGACGAGGAGGAGGAGGACGAGGATGATGACGACGACGAGGACGAGGAAGATGATGAAGAGGAAGAAGGGGCCGCCCCGGCCTTCGCCTACGCCGACATCTTCCTCGGCAGCCCCGCCGGCTCCGACGAGTGACCGCCCTCCGCCCAAATAAACGACCCTGTCCTCTGCCTCCGCCATGTTTGTTGGGGACGGGGGGCACCCGGATTGGGGGGGGGGCTGAGACCTCCCTTGACCACGCCCTTTGCCTATAGGCATTGGGCACGGCCAAGCCTATGTGGACGTGGTGGGCGGGTCTCCGCTAACGAAGCTCGTTGGGGGGGTGGTGGTCGCCCGTGGAGGTGGAGCCACGGTCAGAACAGGGTTTTATTGTCATCACGGGGATGGGGACGAAGGTATGGGGGGGGAAGGAACGTGGCCCCCCCCCCCCAAGTGGTGGGGCCACGCTCCCTCCCCCCTCATCTCCTATTGGATGTTGTGGTAGAGGCGGATGATGTCGGGACAGTCGTCCAGGGCCTGGAGGAGGCGTTCCGCCTGCTCCCGCGTCCCCTCCGTCAACGTCACCCGGTCCCGGGGCAAGTACTCGATGGTGGCCGAGAGTGGGCGCAGCCCCGAGGCCTCCAGACGCTCCCGCACGGTCCGCAGGGCTGAGGTCTCGCAGATGAACTGTGGGGAACGGCCAACAGCTGTTGGGGATGGTCAAGGAGGGGCCAAGGGTGGTTGGGGATGGTCAAGGAGGGGCCAAGGGTGGTTGGGGGTGGTCAAGGAGGGGCCAAGGGTGGTTGGGGATGGTCAAGGAGGGGCCAAGGGTGGATGGGGGTGGTCAAGGAGGGGCCAAGGGTGGTTGGGGGTGGTCAAGGAGGGGCCAAGGGTGGTTGGGGATGGTCAAGGAGGGGCCAAGGGTGGATGGGGGTGGTCAAGGAGGGGCCAAGGGTGGTTGGGGATGGTCAAGGAGGGGCCAAGGGTGGTTGGGGATGGTCAAGGAAGGGCCAAGGGTGGTTGGGGATGGTCAAGGAGGGGCCAAGGGTGGTTGGGGATGGTCAAGGAGGGGCCAAGGGTGGTTGGGGATGGTCAAGGAAGGGCCAAGGGTGGTTGGGGATGGTCAAGGAAGGGCCAAGGGTGGTTGGGGATGGTCCAAGGAAGGGCCAAGGGTGGTTGGGGATGGTCAAGGAAGGGCCAAGGGTAGTTGGGGATGGTCAAGGAAGGGCCAAGGGTGGTTGGGGGTGGTCAAGGAAGGGCCAAGGGTGGTTGGGGGTGGTCAAGCAGTGGCCAAGGGTGGCCAAACAATGGCTGAGAGCGGCTGGGGACAGCCAAGAGTGCTGGGGACAACCAGTGGTGATCCAGGATGGTCCTGGATGGTCAGAAATGGCCAACAGTGGCCAGGGAACAGCCAAGAGCAGTTGAGGCACCAAGAGGCCCACCCCACCCGCTCCAAAACCAGCCGAACCCAGCATCCGCCGGTCCGCTGCCCTCCTCACCCACCTTCAGCGATTGCTCCTCCTCTTCCTCTTCCTCCTCCTCATCCGGGCAGACGTCCTGGGCACCGGCCTCCAGCGCTGCCTCCAGCGCTGCCTCCAGAGAGACGGGGTGGCCTTGAAGGTCCCGTGGTCTCACGCGCACCACCCCCTTCTGCTCGAAGCTGTGTCGTGCCCCTTCGGCCATCGTTCCCCTGCGGGTACCCACACCCAACCTCAGCCCCGGATGTCTCGGCCACCCCACCACCACCACCACCACCACCTTCACGTCCGGGTCCCCCCTTGGACTGACCCGTTGCGGGTGAGGATGAGCCGGACATCTTGCTGGCTCCGTCGGGGGTTGTCGGTGAGGACCTCCAGGAGAAGAGCCAAGCCACCGGGGCCGCGGGCTTCGTAGAGTAGCCGGGTCACCGCCGCCGATCTCTCCTGGGGCAGAAGGTGCTCAGGGATCCCCCCCTGCCCCCCACCAAAAAAAACCCTTGGAGGGCTTCATCCCTCCCACCCCACCCCAAAAATCCTGCAGGACCTACCGCGCCGTGGATGGCTGCCTCGATGGAGGACTTGGGCATGTTCTTCGCCCGGCACTGCTCTACCACGTTGGCCAACTGGGCGTTGAGCGCCGGGTCCGGGCCCCCCTCTGCGGAGAGAAGGGGTGTGGGTGGGATTGGGCGGGGGGAGCTGCCAAATCCCAGAGGATCTGGAGGGGGGGGACCCCTGGGATCCCACCACCCTTCAACGACCTGATGGGGTCCCACCACCCCTCAACGACCCCCTGGGATCCCAGAGGACGTGATGGGATCCCACCACCCCTCAATGACCTGATGGGGTCCCACCACCCCTCAATGACCTTCTGGGATCCCGGAGGACCTGGTGGGGTCCCACCACCCCTTGAACACCTACTGGGGTCCCACCAACCTTCAATGACCCGACGGGTTCCCACCACCCCTCAACGACCTGATGGGGTCCCACCACCCCTCAACGACCCCGTGGGATCCCAGAGGACGTGATGGGATCCCACCACCCCTCAATGACCTGATGGGGTCCCACCACCCCTCAATGACCTTCTGGGATCCCGGAGGACCTGGTGGGGTCCCACCACCCCTCAACGACCTGATGGGGTCCCACCACCCCTCAACGACCCCCTGGGATCCCACCACCCCTCAATGACCTGATGGGGTCCCACCACCCCTCAACAACCCCCTGAGATCCCAGAGGACGTGATGGGTTCCCACCACCCCTTGAACACCTACTGGGATCCCACCACCCCTCAACGATCCCCCCACCTCCCCCACCCCCCCCCCCACCCCGGGATCCCAGAGGACCCGACGGGGTCCCCCCCTCCCACCCCAAGGACCACCGCTCCCGGCCTAGGCGTTGGCGCGGCGTCCCTACCGCGCGCGGCGGTGCGCAGCATCCATCCGAGCCGCTGGAAGAGGCGGCTGCGGGCGGCGTCGCGCGGACCCTTGACGTTCTTCACCTTGGACCACCGGTTGTGCCCGGCGTGGGACGGACACCCCACCGACACGCGACGTCGCCCGGTGGCCACTGACCACGGCAAACGGGCCAGCGCCCGGGTCCCCGCGGTGGCCATGAGGGTGGTGGAGTTGGGGACGGGGAGGGGGGGGGGAACGGGGGAGCACCCAAGGGTGCCGGGACCACCCTCCCCTCCCCCCACCGCTGCTCGGGTGTCCCGATCCGGGCCCCTCCCCCACACGGAGCGCTGCCTGCTGGGTAAGCGCTGACGTCACCGCGCGTGTAAGGAGGGGGGCGGGGAGTGTGACGTTATAGAGTCCCACCCCCTTCGGTGGGGGGAGGCGTGACGTAGGGGAGGGGGTGTGGCCAGAGCCCACAGCGTGCAGAGCCTGTAGGTTACGGATCCTATAGGTTACAGAGCCTGTAGGTTACAGAGCCTGTAGGTTACACAGCCTATAGGTTGCAGATCCTATAGGTTACAGAGCCTGTAGGTTACAGAGCCTATAGGTTACAGAGCCTATAGGTTACAGATCCTGTAGGTTACACAGCCTATAGGTTACAGAGCCTGTAGGTTACAGAGCCTGTAGGTTACAGAGCCTATAGGTTACAGATCCTATAGGTTACAGATCCTGTAGGTTACACAGCCTATAGGTTACAGAGCCTATAGGTTACAGAGCCTGTAGGTTACAGAGCCTGTAGGTTACACAGCCTATAGGTTACACAGCCTATAGGTTACACAGCCTGTAGGTTACAGAGCCTATAGGTTACAGAGCCTATAGCGTACACAGCCTATAGCATGGAGAGCATACAGCATACAGATCCTATAGAGTACACAGCCTATAGCATACCGAGCCTATAGCATAGACAGCCTATAGCATACACAGCCTATAGCGTGTACAGCGTAGAGAGCATATAGCATAGAGAGCCTACAGCATGTAGAGCCTATAGCATGTGTAGGGCAGCCCTATAGACTCTCTAGGAGTGAGGAGGGGCTGTTTAGAGCCTATAGGGTGGCCCTATGGACCCTATAGGGGTGGGGGCTGTATAGAGTCTATAGGGTGACCCTATGGACCCTGTAGGGGTGGGTAGGGGCTGCACAGAGCCTATAGAACTTATAGGGTGGCCCTGTAGACTCCCTAGGGGTGGGGAGGGGCTGCATAGAGTCTATAGGGTGGCCCTATAGATCTTCTCGGAGTGTGGGGGGGTGCACAGAGCCTATAGGGTGGCCCTATGGACCCTGTAGGGGTGGGGAGGGGCTGTATAGAGCTTACAGGATGGCCATATAGATCCTCTGAGAGTGTGTGTGGGTGCATAGAGCCTATAGGGTGGCCCTATAGTTCCTCTCAGACTGGGTAGGGGCTGTATAGAGTCTATAGGGTGCCCCTATGGACCCTGTAGGGGTGGGTAGGGGCTGTACAGAGTCTATAGGGTGCCCCTATGGACCCTGTAGGGGTGGGTAGGGGCTGTACAGAGTCTATAGGGTGCCCCTACGGACCCTGTAGGGGTGGGTAGGGGCTGTATAGAGTCTATAGGGTGCCCCTATGGACCCTGTAGGGGTGGGTAGGGGCTGTACAGAGTCTATAGGGTGCCCCTACGGACCCTGTAGGGGTGGGTAGGGGCTGTATAGAGTCTATAGGGTGCCCCTACGGACCCTCCAGGGGTGGGTAGAGGCCGTATCGAGTCTATAGGGTGCCCCTACAGACCCTCCAGGGGTGGGTAGGGGCTGTATAGAGTCTATAGGGTGCCCCTATGGACCCTGTAGGGGTGGGTAGGGGCTGTACAGAGTCTATAGGGTGCCCCTATGGACCCTGTAGGGGTGGGTAGGGGCTGTATAGAGTCTATAGGGTGCCCCTACGGACCCTCCAGGGGTGGGTAGAGGCCGTATCGAGTCTATAGGGTGCCCCTACAGACCCTCCAGGGGTGGGTAGGGGCTGTATAGAGTCTATAGGGTGCCCCTATGGACCCTGTAGGGGTGGGTAGGGGCTGTACAGAGTCTATAGGGTGCCCCTACGGACCCTGTAGGGGTGGGTAGGGGCTGTACAGAGTCTATAGGGTGCCCCTACGGACTCTGTAGGGGTGGGTAGGGGCTGTATAGAGTCTATAGGGTGCCCCTATGGACCCTGTAGGGGTGGGTAGGGGCTGTACAGAGTCTATAGGGTGCCCCTATGGACCCTGTAGGGGTGGGTAGGGGCTGTATAGAGTCTATAGGGTGCCCCTACGGACCCTCCAGGGGTGGGTAGAGGCCGTATAGAGTCTATAGGGTGCCCCTACAGACCCTCCAGGGGTGGGTAGGGGCTGTATAGAGTCTATAGGGTGCCCCTATGGACCCTCCAGCCACCCCGGTGCGACCCCGAGCCGCGTCCCGCGGCAGGCAGAGGACGCCGGGTGTTAAGGTGGGGCAGGACGTCGGCCACCAACGGCCAACGTGGGTCAACAGCAGAAGAGCTCCCCGCCCCCCCCCCCCCCCCCCGAAGGCCCCGCGGGGTCTCGGCCATGGTGGAGCTGATGGTTACTCAACCGTGGAAGGGTGGGGTGGGATGGCGGCCAACGGCGGGTCAACGGGGAGGGTCAGGGTTGGGTGGGGTGACAAGGCAGATGGTTGGGAAACGTCTGCGGGAAAGCGGGGGGAGATGTTGGCTTGGTGGCCGTGAGTCACCGGGAGCTGGTTCCTCCGAAATGGTGTCTGGTGACAGCCTGACGTGTCACCTTGTCTCTGTGGTGACCCTCGGTGGACCAGAGGGCTGGAGAAGTCCCGGGGGGGAGGTGGGTGGTGGTTGGGGTCTGTGGGGAGGTGGATGGAGGGATGGATGGATGGAGATGTGGAGATGTGTGGGGTGGGTGGATGGATGTATGGATGAAGATGTTGGGGGTGGGTGGAGATGTTTAGAGATGGACGGATGGATGGAGATGTTTTGGGGTAGATGGATAGATGGAGATGTTTTGGGGTAGATGGATGGATGGAGATGTTTGAGGATGGATGGATGGAGATGTTTGGAGATGTTTAGGGATGGATGGATAGGCAGATGGATGGAGATTTTGGGGATGGATGGACGGATGGATGGATGGAGATGTTTTTGGGTTGGAAGGACGGATGGAGATGTTTGAGGATGGATGGATGGATGGATGGAGATGTTCAGAGATGTTTAGGGATGGATGGATGGATGGATGGATGACGGAGATTTTGGGGATGGATGGATGGACAGATGGAGATGTTTTGGGATGGAAGGATGGATGGAGAAGTTTGGAGATGTTTAGGGACAGATGGATGGATGGAGACGTTTTGGGGTGGAAGGATGGACGGAGAAGTTTGGGGGCCAGCAGAAGGACGGATAGAGAAGTTCGGAGGCGACGGACAGACACTGCCACCTGCCCCCCCACCCCCCCCCTCCGCCCACCCCTCGCCGTGGGGGAAGGGCCCCACCGGAAGGAGGTTGCCGGGGCCCAGCTGGTGGCTTCCGGGGTGGGGGATGGACTCGCGTCCAGGACGGGGAGTGGGAAGTTGACGTCACCTGGAAGCCACCGCCGAGGTGCGAGGGGCCGGCGGCAGCCGGTGGGGTGTGAAAGCAGCGGGGGAGGGGAACGACAACCCGAAATGCAGCGGGTGACACCCCCCCCCCCCACCCTGAGGCTGTACCCCATCATCAGCCAGCTGTGGCCATGCGGCTGTACCCCATCCAGCTGTGGCCGTGCGGTTGTACCCCATCCAGCTGTGGCCGTGTGGCTGTACCCCATCCAGCTGTGGCCATGCGGCTGTACCCCATCCAGCTGTGCACGCCGTGCGACTGTACCCCATCCGGCTGTGCACACCATACGGTTGTACCCCATCCAGCTGTGGCTGTACCCCATCCAGCTGTGGCTGTGCGACTGTACCCCATCCGGCTGTGCACACCATCCGGCTGTACCCCATCCAGCTGTGGCCGTGTGGCTGTACCCCATCCAGCTGTGGCCGTGCGGCTGTACCCCATCCAGCTGTGCACGCCGTGCGACTGTACCCCATCCGGCTGTGCACACCATACGGTTGTACCCCATCCAGCTGTGGCTGTACCCCATCCAGCTGTGGCTGTGCGACTGTACCCCATCCGGCTGTGCACACCATCCGGCTGTACCCCATCCAGCTGTGCACGCTGTGCGACTGTACCCCACCCAGCTATGGCCGTCCGGCTGTTCCCCACCCAGCTGTGCCTGTCCGGCTGTACCCCGTGGCTGTGTCTGTCCGGCTGTACCCCGTTGATCTGTGGCCGTCCGGCTGTTCCCCACCCATCTTTCCCCTCCCCCCCCGCCCTTTTAGCTCCTTCCCCCCCAAATTCCCGTCGCTCTCCCCCGCCCCACCCCCTCCTCCCCCCACCCCCCCCCGCCGCACACCCCAACTTCTGCTTCGGCCCCCGCCCCCACCGTCCCCTCCCGGCCAACGCGCGACATGGAGCCCTGGGCTCTGCTGCCCTGCCTGGCCGCAGGTGGGTGCTTGGGACCCCCGGCGTGGGCGTGGAGGGGGGGGGAAATCACTGGGACCCTCCTGGGATGGGTGTAGGGTGTCACCGGGACCCCTGGGACCCCCCCCGGGTGGGTGCGGGGGTGTCAATCAAACCCCTGGGACTCCCCCGGGGTGGGTGTAGGGTGTCACGCGGACCCCTGGGACCCCCCTGGGTGGGTGTAGGGTGTCGCCCAGACCCCTGAGAGCCCCCAGGATGGGTGTGGGTTGTCACCCGGACCTCTCAGACCCCCCTAGGATGGGTGTAGGGTGTCGCCCGGACCCCTGGGACCCCCTGGGATGGGTGTGGGGTGTCATCCAGACCCCTGGGACCCGCTGGGATGGGTGGAGGGTGTTGCCCGGACCTCTGGGAGTCCCCAGGATGGGTGTGGGTTGTCACCCAGACCTCTCAGACCCCCCTGGGATGGGTGTAGGGTGTCACCCGGACCCCTGGGACCACTGTTGTCCCCCCTCCCCCCGGCAGTGCTGACCTCCTGCTGCGGCTCCGGGGTGGACGTGGAGACGGTGACCACCTTCCACGGTGACACCGCGGGGGCTTTCGGCCAAACCGTCGTCCAGTTCGGTACCCCCGACGATGGCGGGTAAGGTGTGGGGGGGTGTGGGGGTGTGTGTGTGTGTGGGGGGGGGGTCACCCAAGGGTTGGGGGGTGTGTGTGTGTGTGTGGTGTGTGCGTGCGTGTCTGTGTACCCCCAAAAAACACCCACACACCCCTCAGGGTCCTGGTGGGTGCCCCACTGCAACATGGCTCCGTCAACGAAATGGGGATGATCTACCGGTGCCGGCACCGCTCGGGGAAGTGCCAGAAGGTCCCCGTCACCGGTGAGACACCCCCCCCCCCACTGCCCCCCCTGAAACCTCTGAGGAGGAGGAGGAGGAAGGGGAGGAAGAGGAGGAGGAGGGTGGTATCACCCCATCTCTCCCTAGGACCCCCCAATGCCGTCAACGCGTCCCTGGGGTTAACGCTGGCCGCCGGGAACGCCGGGGCGCTGGTGAGCGGTGGGGTGGTGGTGGTGTGTGGGGGGGGGTGTGACGGGGTTTCGCCCCCGAAATTGGGTCAGTTTGGGCAACGGGGGGAGAACAAGACACGCTGAAATCGAACAGTCCGGGGTGTAAGGTCACGGAAGGTTGCGCCCAAAGTTGGTCTTTCTTGGGGTGACGTCATGGAGGTGGTGCCCAAAGTTGGTCTTTCTGGGGGGGGGGGTGACATCAAGGAGTTTGCGTCCAAATTTGGCCCTTTGGGGATGACATCAAGGAGGTTGCGTCCAAATTTGGTCTTTCTGGGGTGACATCAAGGAGGTGGTGACCAAACTTGGTCTTTCTGGTGTGATGTCATGGAGGTTGCATCCAAATTTGGCCCTTTGGGGATGATATCAAGGAATTTGCACCCAAATTTGGTCTTTCTGGGGTGACATCAAGGTGACTGCCCCTCCCCAAAATGTGGCCACCCCTGGTGCTGCCCCAAGTATCGCCCCCCCCCCCCCATCCCCGCCATCCCACGCTCTGCTGATTTTTGGGGTCCCGCCCCCCCCCACCAACCCAGGCATGTGGCCCCACGGTGCCCCAAGCCTGCGGGGAGAACATCCACCTCAACGGCTTCTGCGTCCTCCTGGACACCAACCTCCAGCAGCTCCAGCGCATCCCAGATACCCAACCAGGTATGGGGAGGTGCTCCACCGCGGGTGGGATGCGTTGGGGACACCCCGGTTGACCACGGGGATGTCTCTGTGCCCACCCCACCCCACCCCAGAGTGTCCCAAGAGCTCCTCAGATATCATGTTCCTCATCGACGGCTCGGGCAGCATCCAATCCCAAGAGTTCTCAACGATGAAGACCTTCATCGTGGAGGTGATGAAGCGCTTCAAGGACACTGACACGCAGGTACCATCCGCCTGGGCGCCGGTGGTGACCCCCCCCACACCCTGAATGGCTGTTCTCAAGGGGGGGGGGTGTCACCTCAAGGCGGGGGGTGGTTGTCTCCATTGACGTTGCACGTGGGTCCTCGCAACGGGGTGACATTTTGGGCTGCTCTTGGCCATGGAGTGGCATTTTGGGTGACGGTTGTGTCCCTACCGGCGTGTCCCCACGTTGGGTGTCGTTTCCCCCCCGCCCCGCAGTTTGCTCTCACCCAGTTCTCCGACATCACCATCAACCACTTTGACTTCAACGACTTCCGGAGGTCCCACGACCCCATCAGTCTGCTGAGCAACATGTGGCAGATCGGGAGGACCACCCACACTGCCACTGCCATCTGGAAAGTCCTGTGAGTCCTTTCCCCCCCCACCCAGTGCCTCTGACCCCTCCCTCCCACCCACCGTGGGGGTGGTGACCCTCACCCGTGGTGTCCTCCTTCCCCGGCGCAGGACGGAGCTGTTCGTCCCAGCCAAAGGGGCCCGACAAGACGCCACCAAGATCCTCATTGTCATCACGGATGGGAGGAAATATGGCGACAGCAGGAAGTACTCGCAAGTCATCCCGTTGGCCAACAAGATGGGGGTCACCCGCTACGCCATCGGGGTGAGGGACCAAGGCCATCCCACCACCCCCCCCCCGAGCGACTAGCTGACCCAAACACGTCTGTCCATCCAGCAGTCCGTTTGCCCATCCATCTCCAAACCTCTCCATCCATTCCACCATCCAACCCTTTTTAAACATGGCCATCCATCCTTCCATCTATCTGTCTCCATACATCTCCATACATCCATCCATTTCCAAACGCATCTGGCCGTCTTTCCACCTCCAAGCACCTCTGTTCATCTCCAACCATCTCCAAACTTCATCCATCCATCCCTCCACCCATCCATCTCCAACATCTCCATCCATCCATCCCTCCATCCCTCCATCCATCCCTCCACCCATCCATCCCAACATCTCCATCCCTCCATCCCTCCATCCCATCCATCCCAACATCTCCATCCCTCCATCCCTCCATCCATCCATCCCCAACATCTCCATCCATCCCTCCATCCATCTCTCCATCCATCACCAACATCTCCATCCGTCCATCCCCAACATCTCCATCCACCCGCCCATCCCACCCCCCACCCTTCCTCCCCTCCCCACACCTCCCGCCCTTCCCCCCCGCAGGTGGGCAGCGCCTTCGCGGACCCGAACGCCGTGCAGGAGCTCCACACCATCGCCTCCGAACCCACCCAGGACCACGTCTTCCGGGTGGACAACTTTGACGCCCTGCAGGGCATCCAGGACCAGCTGCAGGAGAAGATCTTCGCCATCGAGGGTACCGGGAGGGGGGGTCTCGGCCGGCGGGGGGGGGGGGGCGGCCGGTGCCCCCCGCTCACCCCCCTGTCCCCACAGGCACCCACTCCGCCCATAGCAGCTCCTTCCAGCTGGAGATGGCCCAGGAGGGCTTCAGCGCCCTGCTCACCCCCGTAAGCGTCCCCCGGCCACCCCAGCCCGTCCCCACGCCCGGGGGGGTGTCCCACCCCCACCGCCGTCCCCCTCCCCGTCTCCGCTGGTGCAGGAGGGGCCCGTCCTGGGAGCGGTGGGCGCCTACGACTGGTCCGGAGGGGTCTTCGTCTACGGCGCCGGCAGGGAGACCGCCTTCGTCAACGTGTCCCGCGCCGCCGGGGACATGAACGACGCCTACTTGGGTGAGGTCCTCGGTGGTCCCGTGGGTGTCGGGGTCCTCGATGGGGTCCCCGGGTGGGGTCCCACCAGGTTCTGGGGGATGTGGATGTCCCCGGGAGGTCCAGAGGACATCGGCATCTCCGCAAGAGACTTGGGGGACCTTGGTGCCCCCGTGGGGTCCTGGGGACATTGGTGGCCCATGAGGTTCCTGGAGATGCTGGTGCCCTCGTGAGGATCTTGGGGACGCTGGTGTCCCCATGAGGTCCTGGAGATGCTGGTGCCCTCGTGAGGATCTTGGGGACGCTGGTGCCCCCATGAGGTCCTGGAGATGTTGGTGCCCTCTGAGGTCTTGGGGACGTTGGTGCCACATGAGGTTCCTGGAGATGTTGGTGCCCTCGTGAGGATCCTGCAGATGATGGTGCCCCATGAGGTTCCTGGAGATGCTGCTGTCCTCATGAGGATCCGGGGGATGTTGGTGCCCCCATGAGTGCGTTGGGGACATCAGCATCCTCATAAGGTTCCTGGGGACATGGGTGCCCCGGGGGGGTCTGGGGGATGTTGGTGCCCTCATAAAGATGCTGGTGTCCCATTGAGGTCCTGGAGATGTTGGTGACCTCATGAGGCTCTTGGGGACATCATCATGCCCACAAGGTTCCTTGGGACGTTGGTGCCCCCGTGAGGTCCTGGAGATCTTGGTGTCCCTGGGGGGGGTGTCCTGTGGACGTTGGTGCCCCACGAGTGCCCTGGGGCCATCATCATCCCCACCCGGTTCCTGGGGCCGCGGGTGCCCCCCGGGGGGGGGGAAGGTCCTGGGGCCGCCTTACCCCCCCGCGGGTCCCGCTGACCCCCCCCGCTGTGCCCAGGCTACGCAGCCGAGTCCCTGTCCCTGGGGGGCAGCCGGGCGCTGGCGCTGGGGGCCCCCCGCTACCGCCACGTCGGCCGCCTCCTCCTCTTCCTCTTCCGCGGCCCCCGCCGCACCTGGGACCTCCTGGCCGACGCCCCGGGGCCGCAGGTAACGGCGGGGCCGGTGGGGGTGAGGGGGGGGGACACACGCGGACACGCGCCGACACACGCGGACACACGCACACGGACACACACGGACACGACCCCGCAGGTGGGCTCCTACTTCGGGGCGTCCCTCTGCGCCCTGGACGCCGACGGGGACGGCACGGCCGACGTGCTGCTGGTGGGGGCCCCCATGTTCTACGGCGCCGGCAGCGGGGGCCGCGTGGCCGTCTGCACCCTCGGCACCAAGGTGGGGACCCCCGTCCCGTCCCACCCCACCCCACCGCGTGCCGGGCAGACAGGGGCACCCGGCACCTCGTGCGTGTCCCCTCCCCACCCAGGGCAGGCGGCTGCGGTGCCAGGAGATGCTGCGGGGACAACCCGGCCACCCCCTGGGGCGCTTTGGGGCCAGCCTGGCTCACCTGGGGGACATCAACGGGGACCGGTGGCCCGACGTGGCCGTGGGGGCCCCGCTGGAGGACGAAGAGCAGGGGGCCGTCTACATCTTCCGTGGGACGCGGGGCGGCGTCACCTCCCAGTACAGCCAGGTGGGACCCACCACGTTGCCCAGACCTGGTCCTGGGGGTGGCCACGGTCATGGGGGCTTGGGGGGGGGGTGGGCAGGTCCTGGGCGGTGGGGACGCCTTGGGTGGTGGAGACACCTTGGATGGTGGAGACGTCTTGGGTGGTGGAGAGTTCCTGGGAGGTGGAGAGTTCCTGGGTGGTGGAGATGTCTTGGGTGGTGGAGAGTTCCTGGGAGGTGGAGATGTCTGGGTGGTGGAGGCATCTTGGGTGGTGGAGGCATCTTGGGTGCTGGAGAGGTCTTGGGTGCTGGAGATGTCCTGAGTGGTGGAGACACCTTTGGTGGTGGAGGCGTCTTGGGTGGTGGAGGCGTCTTGGGTGGTGGAGATGTCTTGGGTGGTGGGGAGGTCCTGGGAGCCAGGCACGTCTTGGGTGCTGAAGATATCTCGGGTGCTGGAGACATCTTGGGTGACAAAGACACCTTGCGTGCTGGAGATGCTCCACGTGCCCGAGATGTCCCGGGTGTTGGAACATCTCAGGCACCAGAGACGTCTCACCCGCTCGGGCGCCTCCGTCTCCCCCAGCGCATCTCAGGTGCCCAGTTCTCCAGCGGGCCACGCTATTTTGGCCAGGCCATCAGCGGTGGCCAGGACTTGACGGGGGACAGGCTGCCGGACGTGGCCGTGGGCGCCCAGGGACAGGTCCTGCTGCTCAGGTGGGCCCGGGCGACCTACCTGCCACCTTCTGCGGCCCAGAGGAATGTGGTGGCCACCGCCAACCCGCTCTGGTTGTCACCGCCAGGTCCCAGCCGCTGCTCAAGGTCCGGGTGATGGTGGCTTTCCAGCCCCAGGAGATCCCCGCGGCCGCCTTTGACTGTCAGGAGGAGGAAGCGCTCAAGGGGGAAGTGGCCAAGGCGAAGATTTGCTTCCTCACCACCAAGAAAACATCTGACAACTTTGGTGAGACCTCCCAGAAGTCCAGCTGGGCCCCCAGAGCACCTGCAAGTGTCCCCAGGACCCCCCCAGAAGTGTACACGGACCCCCCAAGCCCCACCCCATGTTCTCAAGGCCCACCTGGCCTCCCAAAGCCCCTCCAGATGTCCTCAAGACCAACCAGAAAACCAACCTGGCCTCCCAAAGCCCCTCCAGATGTCTCCCAAGCCCCCCAGATCTCCACCTGGCCTCCCAAAGCCCCTCCAGATGCCCTCAAGCTCCCCAAACCACATCCCGACGTCCCCAGCACCCCTGAGAAATCAAGCCGGCCGCCCAAGATGTCCCCAGGTCACCCAGGAGACCACGTGGCCTCCCAAACCCGCTCCTGACGTCCCCAAGACCCTCCAGAATCCACCCAGCTTCTCCACCTCCCCCTTCCCCACCATCCCCGGAGACCCCGGCCACCCACCTTCCCGTCCCCGTCCCCGCAGGCTCCCTACTCTCCGTCAGCCTGCGGTACCAGGCGGCCCTGGACCCCGGCCGGGCGATGGTCCGCGCCGTCTTCTCCAGCGGCGCCGCCGTCCACAACGGGACCCTCAGCCTGGGCCTGGGAGAGCGGTGCGAGACCTTGGCCATCGCCTTCACGGTGGGTGTGGGGAAGGGCCCCGGCACGGGGGTCCGGGGGTCGCCCGCCCCACGGCGCCGGCCCGGGGGACACGGCGGGGTCTCTGTGCCGGGCAGGGGTGCCCCCGCGACACGCTGACCCCCCTGGCGCTGCGCCTCACCTACGACGCCACCGGGGACCCCATCAAGGTGGCCGGGGGCCTGCGGCCGGCCCTGAGCGAGGACTCGCAGATGGTGGCCACGGGCACGGTAGGGGCTGGGGGGCACCACGGGGTGGGTGGGTGGAGATGTTGGAGGTGGACGGACGGATGGACGGATGGATGGAGATGTTGGGGGTGGATGGATGGATGGAGGTGTTGGGCATGGATGGATGGATGGATGAAGGATGGATGGGTGGATGGATGGATGAAGGTGTTGGGGATGGATGGATGGACAGGTGGATGGATGGATGGAGATGTTGGGGGTGGAAGGATGGATGGTTGGGGATAGATGGAAGGATGGATGGAGGGATGGATGGATGGATGGAGAGATGGATGGAGATGGTGGGGATGGATGGAGGGATGGGGAGATGGATGGATGGATGGAGAGATGGATGGAGGGATGGGTGGATGGAAGGACAGAGAGATGGAAGGAGAGGTGGGATGGACAGAAGGACGGACGGATGGGCGGACGGGAGCAGGGGAGGCACCAAGCTGAGCCGGGGGCAGGGAGGAAGGGCAGACGCGTGGGCAGAAGGGAGGAAGGACACGCGGGAGGACATCTACGCCTGGGGAGGGTCGGAAGGGCCGAGGAGACCCGGGGGGGGCGGGCGGGCGGACGGATGGACGAGGTGTCTCCTCAGCTGCCCTTCGAGAAGGACTGCGGCGCCGACAACGTCTGCATCGATGACCTCCACGTCTCCTTCAACTTCTCAGGGTAGGTCCCCCCCCCCGTTCCCCGCCTCGGTGAGGGGGGACACCCAGGGGTGCCGCGGTCCTCCCCCGCCTCCCACCAACACCACCCACCCACCCGCGTGTCCTCCCCCCCCCCCCCACCCCGCCCCCAGGCTGGAAACCGTTGTGGTGGGGGTGACCGACGTGGTGGACATCACCGTCACCCTCCGCAACCGCGGGGAGGACTCGTACGGGACCACCGTCCAGCTGCAGCACGCCGAAGCCCTCTCCTACCGCAAGGCCGTGGTGCTCCAGGTACCCCCCACCACCCCCCACCACCCCCTGGAAGAGCCCCCAGAAGGCCCCAAGACCCTCCAGAAGTGCATTGGGGCCTCCTCAAGCCCCTCCAGATGCCCTCGGGGATGGCTACGACCTCCTCTGCATGCCCAACTCCCCTCCAGGTGCCCTCAGCCTTCCCCAGGAGTCCATCTGGCCTCCTGAACCCTCTCCAGATGTCCTCCACACCCCCAGAAGTCTACCCAGCCTCCAAACCCCCCTCCAGATGTCCTCAAGCCCTTCTAGCAGCCCATGTGGCCTCCTGAACCTACTCCAGGTGTTCTCCGCACACCCAAAGCCCCTCCAGATGCCCTCAAGACCTCCCAGAAATCCATTTGTCCAACCAAATCCCCTCCAGGTCTCCCTCAAGCCCTCCAGAAGCCCATATGGCCTCCTGAACCCCTCCAGATGCCCTCAAGACCCCCTACAAGCCCATATGGCCTCCTGAACCCCTCCAGATGCCCTCAAGACCCCCTACAAGCCCATATGGCCTCCTGAACCCTCCCAGATGCCCTCAAGACCCCCCCGAGTTGCCTCACCCACCCCCATCCCCACCCCTGACACCCCCCCCCGGGGACCTTCTCAGTCCTCCAGGAGATCCCCGTCCCTGCGCTGCAACTCGGAGCCGGCGGAGGGACGGCATCGCAGGACCCTCTGCCTCGTCAACCACCCCATCTTCCGCCCCGGCACAGAGGTGTGTGTGGGGGGGGTCCCCATCGCTGGGGGACATCACGGTGGGGCGGGGGTTTGGGGGGGGGTGACATCCCGTCCCGTCCGGTCCCGCAGGTCGTCTTCGCCGTCACCCTGGACGTGCCCCACGGCGCGGAGCTGGGGCAGGCGTTGGAGGTGGTGGCCAACGCCACCAGGTGAGGGACGGGGGGGGGCAGCGGGATGGGGGGGGGGTGGGGGGTGGGGGCGGGCGACACGTGTGACACCCCCCCCCCCCGCCGCAGCGACAACGGGGCGCCGGGCGGCCGGGCTCAGCGCGCCGAGATCCCGGTGAAGTACGGCGTCTTCGTTGTCCTCACCAGGTAGGGGTGGACCTCCATGGGCCACCCGTCCCCCAGCCCTGGCCCGGCTCTGCCCCCCGCCCCCACCGTGGGCCCAGACCCACCCTGACCCCCCCCCACCCCCACCCCCCCTCGTGCTTCCCCGCGCCCAACGTGTCACCGTGGGCCCAGAGGAGCTCTGCCCCGTGGCCGTGGTCCCCAAGGTGCCACCAACCCCCAAGGTGCCACCAGACCCAATGTGCCACCACCCCCGTGTCCATCGTCCATGGTCCCCAAGGTGTCCCCAACCCCCTACGTGACACCAGCCCCACCTCCGTGGTCCCCAAGGTGCCCCCAGCCCCACGTCCGTGGTCCTCAACGTGACACCAGACCCACATCCATGGTCCCCAAGGTGCCACCAGCCCCCTACGTGACACCAGCCCCACCTCCATGGTCCCCAAGGTGCCCCCAGCCCCACATCCATGGTCCCCAAGGTGCCACCAGCCCCCTACGTGCCCCCAGCCCCACATCTGTGGTCCCCGAGGTGCCCCCAGCCCCACGTCCATGGTCCCCAAGGTGCCCCCAGCCCCACGTCCATGGTCCCCAAGGTGTCCCCAACCCCCTACGTGCCCCCAGCCCCACATCTGTGGTCCCCGAGGTGCCCCCAGCCCCACGTCCATGGTCCCCACGGTGCCCCCAGCCCCACGTCCCCGCTCCCCATCCCGCCACCCCCCCCCAAACCCCCCCCCGGCCCTTGACGTGCCCCCACCCCCGTGTCCCCCCCGCGTCCCCCCCCAGCGCCCCAAACTCCACCAAGTACGTCAACGTCTCCACGCACGCGGGGGCCCCCACCAGCGTCCCCGTCACCCACCGCTACCAGGTGAGGGGGGTGGGGGGGGGAGGGGGTGGCCCCGCACCCCGGGGTGCCCCATCCCGCCGGGGGTCCCGTCCCCACCGCCCCCCCCCCCCCTCCCCTCCCCAGGTGAAGGTGCTGGGCCAGCGCGGGGTCCCCGTCACCGTCACCTTCCTGGTGCCCACGGGCCTGGGGGGGGCCCGGCTCTGGGACCACCTGGGGGTCACCCCCGAGCAGGTAACGGCCCCCCCAAAACCGGGACCCCCGGAATCCTCCCCCCCCTCCAAATGGGGGGGGGGGTGCCGGCATCCCCCCCCCAAATGAGGGCTCCTGGCATCCCCCCCCCAGAACGAGGGACGCCCCCAGCATCCCCCCTCCCCCTGCAATGGGGGACCCCCAGATTCCCCCCCCCCCCCAAACCGGGACCCCCGGCATCCTCCCCCCCCTCCAAATGGGGGGGGGGGGTCCCGGCATCCCCCCCTAAAAAAAAACCCCCAGGGACCTCCATCCTGCCCCCTCCCCCCGAAACTGGGGACCCCCAGATTCCCCCCCCCCCCAAAACCAGGGACCGCCGGCATCCCCCCCCTCCCCAAAACGGGGGTTCCGGGCATCCCCCCCCTCCCCAAAACGGGGGTTCCCGGCATCCCCCCCCCCAAATGAGGGCTCCTGGCCCCCCCCCCAAAAAAAACCAGGGACCCCCAGCAGCATCCCCCCCCCCCCCCCGAACGAGACACCCCCCTCCCCTCCCCAAAACCGGGACCCCCATCCTGCCGCCCCCCCCCCCGCAATGGGGGACCCCCAGTTTCCTTCCCCCCCCCCAAAAAAACCCCCAGGGCCCCCCCAGCATCCCCCCCCCTCCCCCCCCTCCCCCCCCCCCGCAGGACTCGGGCTCGTGCCAGGCCGTGACCGAACACCCGGGGGGGGCCCACGGCGCGCGGGGGCTGCAGGAGCGCCCCCTGCTGGTGAGTGGCACCTGCGCTGTGGGGCTGGGGGGGGGGGTGTGTGGGGCGGGGGGGGTGTGGGGCAGGGGGTAACACCCCCCCCCCCCCCCTCCCCAGTCACCTCATGGCGCTGTGGGGCTGGGATCTGGGGGGGGGTGTGGGGGGTGTGGGGCAGGGGGTACCCCCCCCTCACCCCATAGCGCTGTGGGGCAGGGTGCCCCCCCCCCCACTCACCCCATAGCGCTGTGGGGCAGGGTGCCCCCCCCCCACTCACCCCATCGCGCTGTGGGGCTGGGATCTGGGGGGGGTGGGGGGGGTGTAGGGCAGGGGGTACCCCCCCCCCCCCCACCCCATAGCGCTGTGGGGCAGGGTGCCCCCCCCCCTCACCCCATAGCGCTGTGGGGCAGGGTGCCCCCCCCCACTCACCCCATAGCGCTGTGGGGCAGGGTGCCCCCCCCCCACTCACCCCATAGCGCTGTGGGGCTGGGATCTGGGGGGGGTGTGGGGGGTGTGGGGCAGGGGGTACCCCCCCCCCCCCCACCCCATAGCGCTGTGGGGCAGGGTGCCCCCCCCCCTCACCCCATAGCGCTGTGGGGCAGGGTGCCCCCCCCCACTCACCCCATAGCGCTGTGGGGCTGGGATCTGGGGGGGGTGGGGGGGGTGTGGGGCAGGGGGTACCCCCCCCTCACCCCGTAGCGCTGTGGGGCAGGGTGCCCCCCACCCACCCCCCTGTGCCCCCCAGGACTGCACCGTGGCCGCCTGCACGGAGCTGCAGTGCCGGGTCCCGGAGCTGGAGCCCCCCCGGGCTCTGGGGTTCAGCCTCGGGGGGAGCCTGACCCTGGCCTGGATGGCCCAGGTAAGGGGGCGGCCGTGGGGCAGCCGTGGGGCAGCCGTGGGGCTGGGGTTGGGTACCCCGGTCCGAGGGGCAAAGCGGGGATGGGGATGGGGATGGGGATGCGGATGGGGGGGGCACCCTGGGGCACCCCACGGCGATCCCCTGTGCCCCACGGCTGCCCCACGGCTGCCCCCCCCCTTCCGCAGACCCAGCAGCCCAAGGTGGTCGTGCAGAGCTCGGCCCGGGTCAGCTTCGATGTGGGGCGGTTCTGGAACAGCGGGGGGGACCCCCAGCTCCAGGTGCGACCCACGGGGGGGGGGGAGCTGTGGGGTGGGTGGGGCCCAGCCCCCTTGAGTGGGTGGTTGTGGGGCAGGGGGGGGCTGTGGGGCAGGGGGGGGTGGTGTAGGAGGGCTGTGGGGTGGTGTGGGGCAGTGGGGGGCTGTGGGTCCCATGCCAGCCCCCTCCCTCCCCCCCCCCCCGCAGGTGCAGACGGAGCTGGAGCGCCTGGAGCCCCCCAACCCGCTGCCCCACATCCTGGGGGGCACGGCGGGGGGGCTGCTCCTGCTGGGCCTGGCCGCGCTGCTGCTCTACAAGGTGAGGGGGGCGGGGCCGGGCCGGGACACGCCCACGGCGGGAGGGGGCGGGGCATCCTCCCCTCCCCCCCCCCGACTGACACCCCCCGCCCCCCCCCCCCCCCCCCCCCCCCGCGCCCCCCCAGCCCTCCCCCCCCCCAGGTGGGCTTCTTCAAGCGTCGCTACAAGGAGCTGCTGGAGGGTGACGGGACCCCCCCGGCCCCCCCGGGTGACCCCCAGGGCTGAGGCGGCCCCGCACCCATGGGTGCCCCCCTCGATGTGTGTGTGTGGGGGGTGGGGGGGTGTGTGTGTGTCACACACACACCCCCCTCCCCCTTTTGCAGCCGCCAATAAAGCCACTCGGCCACCCCAGCCCCCCAGCCTGCTTTTGGGGGGGGGGTGGGGTGTGGGGTGGGTGTGTGCGTCACCCCCCTTGCCCCCCCATATCCCCCCCCACCCTCCCCGGGACCCCCCCAACCCCTTCCCCCCATCCCCTCCCCCCTCCCGTGCTATATTTAACGCCGTGCTATATTTAACACGTGCAGCGAGTTGGGGCCGGGCCTCAGCCCATTGGTCCGGCTGCCCTTTGCTGTGGGGCCGGGGTGACCCGGGGGGGGGGGGGTCACTCGCTCGCCCTTGGCCGTCGCCATGTTCGCTGCTTGGGGGGCTGCCCCACGGCGGGCCCTGGCCTCCGCCGCCGGGACCCACGCCGGTGCTGCCGGAGGTCCGGGGGCGGGTTGAGGGATGGGGGTTTGGGGGGTGTCTGGGGGGTTTTGGGGTGAAATGGGGGTGTATCGGGTGGGTTTGGGGTGACATTGGGGTGTATTGGGTGGTTTGGGGGTGAAATTGGGGTGCATGGGGTGTTTTTGGGGCGCAATCAGGGTGTATCGGGTGGGTTTGGGGTGACATTGGGGTGTATCAGCTGTTTTTGGGGTGAAATCAGGGTGTATCGGGTGGGTTTGGGTTGAAATTGGGGTGTACCACGTGGATTTGGGGTGTTTCAGGTGGTATTGGGGCTGTGTCTGGTGGTTTTGGGGTGCAATCACGGTGTATTGGCTGGGTTTGGGGTAACATTGGGGTGTATCTGACGTTTTTGGGGTGAAATTGGGGTGTATTGGGTGGTTTTGGGGTGCAATCAGGGTGTATTGGGTGGGTTTGGGGTGACATTGGGGTGTATCTGACAATTTTGGGGTGCAATCAGGGTGTATCGGGTGGGTTTGGGGTGACATTGGGGTGTATTGGGTGGTTTGGGGGTGCAATCAGGGTGTATTGGGTGGGTTTGGGGTGACATTGGGGTGTATCTGACAGTTTTGGGGTGAAATCGGGGTGTATCGGGTGGGTTTGGGGTGACATTGGGGTGTATTGGGTGGTTTGGGGGTGAAATCGGGGTGTATCAGCTGTTTTGGGGGAGAAATCAGGGTGTATCAGGTGGGTTTGGGGTGACATTGGGGTGCATCGGGTGTTTTTGGGGTGCAATCGGTGTATTGGGTGGGTTTGGAGTGACATTGGGGTGTATTGGGTGGTTTTGGGGTGAAATTGGGGTGTACCACCCGGGTTTGGGGTGTTTTGGGTGATATTGGGGTGTGTCTGGTGGGTTTGGGGTGCAATCGGGGTGTATCAGGTGGGTTTGGGGTGACATTGGGGTGCATCGGGTGTTTTTGGGGTGAAATCAGGGTGTATTGTGTGCTTCTGGGGTGCAATCAGGGTGTATTGGGTGGGTTTGGGGTGACACTGGGGTGTATTGGGTGGGTTTGGGGTGAAATCAGGGTGTATCGGGTGGGTTTGGGGTGACATTGGGGTGTACCACACGGATTTGGGGTGTTTGGGGTGGTATTGGGGTGTATCTGGTGGGTTTGGGGCAATATTGGGGTGTACCAATCAGATTTGGGGTGTTTGGGGTTGTATTGGGGCTGTGCCTGGTGGGTTCGGGTGTCTCTGGTAGTTTGGGGGTCTCGGGGTGACATTGGGGTGCACGGGGAGAGTTGCTGGTGGTTGGGGGGGGGCGTGTTAAGGTGGAACCGGGCTGTTTCGGGTGGATTTGGGGGTGGTTTGGGGTGTGTCGGGTGTTTCGGGGTGCAGTGGGATGTTTCCGGTGGTTGTGGGGTGTTTGGGGGCTCTATTGGGGGTATTTTGGGGTGTTTTGGGGGTATTTCGGGGTGTTTTGCCTGTATTTCAGGGTGTTCTAGGGTATTTCGGGCTGTTTCAGGGGTATTTTGGGGTGTTCCAGGGGTGTTTTGGGGGTATTTCAGGCTGTTTTGGCTGTATTTCTGGGTGTTCTGGGGTATTTTGGGCTGTTTCGGGTGTATTTCAGGGTGTTCCGGGGGTGTTTCTGTGTATTTCAGGGTGTTTTGGGGGTATTTCAGGGTGTTTTAGGGGTATTTCGGGGTGTTTCTGTGTATTTTGGGGTGTTTTGGGGGTATTTCAGGGTGTTTCAGGGTTTTTTGGGTGTATTTTGGGGTGTTTCAGGAGTATTTTGGGGGTATTTCAGGGTGTTTCATGGGTATTTTGGGGTGTTTTGGGTGTATTTTGGGGTGTTTCAGGGGTATTTGGGGTGTTTTGGGGGTATTTCAGGGTGTTTCAGGTGTATTTTGGGGTGTTTCAGGCATATTTCAGGGTGTTTCGGGGGTATTTCAGGGTGTTTTGGAGGTATTTTGGGGTGTTTTGGGGGTATTTCGAGGTGTGTCGTTGGGGGAGGTGATGGTGCGTGGGTGTTTTTGGGGTGTTTCAGTGCGTTACCGGGTGATGCAGCCCCAGGGTGGACACCACGGGGGGGGGGGTGGGGGGGTGTGTGGGCGGTTTTGGGGTGCTCCAGCCCCACAGCGGCTATGGGGCAGGTCGGACGTGGCGAGCGCTGTCGTTCCTGGTGGCGCTGCCGGCGGTGGGGGTCTGCATGCTCAACGTCTGGCTGGAGGAGCGTCGGCACCACCGCCAGCCCCCCGACTTCGTGCCCTACCACCACCTCCGCATCCGCACCAAGGCACGGGCAGGCCTGACGCCACGGCGGATGGGCGCTATGGGGCGGGATGCGGGGCGGGGGGGAGGCCTTGACGCCACGGCGGATGGGCGCTATGGGGGGGGGATATGGGCGCTATGGGGGGGGTAGATGGGCGCTATGGGGCGGGATGCGGGGCGGTGGAGGCCTGACGCCACGGCGAATGGGCGCTATGGGGGGGGATATGGGCGCTATGGGGGGGGTAGATGGGCGCTATGGGGCGGGATGTGGGGCCGCTGACCCCCATCTCTCTCTCTCTCTCCCCCCACAGCCGTTCCCGTGGGGTGACGGGAACCACACGCTGTTCCACAACCCCCGCACCAACCCACTGCCCACCGGCTACGAGAAATAGGGACCCCCCCGGGACCCCCCCAAATAAACACCCTCAACCTGCCCCACCGTCCCCCTCCCTCCCTGCCCCACGGCGCCGGCCCCACAGCAAACACCCAGCAGACACGGGGGGGGTGGGGGGGTGGTTTTCCCCACCCCCCACTCGGGGTTTAATGAGGGGGACCCCAACATTGGGGGGGGGTGGGGGGGGGGGGGCACCCATGGGTGCGGGGCCGCCTCAGCCCTGGGGGTCACCCGGGGGGGCCGGGGGGGTCCCATCACCCTCCAGCAGCTCCTTGTAGCGACGCTTGAAGAAGCCCACCTGGGGGGGGGGAGGGGA